>NC_090646.1:314514494-314678383 GCF_040937935.1 Hyperolius riggenbachi | reverse complement strand
TTCATTGATGATATTTTAATCATCTGGTCCGCAAGTGAGGATGATCTTCTCCAGTTTCACAGGAACTTCAATGCTTTCCATCCTACAATCAAATTGAAACTTACCTACTCTCACACAGAGATTAACTTTCTGGACACCACCATATACATCAGGGGTAACAACATACAAACCTCTGTGTATCGCAAACCTACAGACCGTCCCACATACCTAAGATATGACAGTTTTCATCCCAAGCACATTAAGAACTCTATAATTTACAGCCAAGCTATAAGGTACAACCGGATTTGTTCTGACAGGATGGACAGAGACAAGCACCTGGATCACCTTAAGAACACTTTCATTAAACAAGGTTACAGTCCTCCCATGGCTGAGGCCCAAATCAGGAAAGCCAGCAACATCCCCAGGACTGAACTCCTGAAATATAAGCAAAACCAGAAAGAGGAACGTGTCCCTTTGGTTGTCACCTACAACCCACACCTGGAAATCTTAAGGAGGATTGCTAAGGAACTTCATCCCATTTTACACAAGGATCACAGACTGAGAACGATATTCCCTAAACCTCCACTCTTGTCATATCGGCAACCACACAATCTAAAACAGATGATTGTCAGGAGCTCTTTGAATAGGCCTCAACAAAACGGAACATCACCCTGCCGACAAAAAATATGTGGGACCTGCAGACACATTTACTCCACTGACAGGGTAACGATACCAGGTTCAAAACAGGAGTACAGAGTACAAGGTAAATTTTCTTGTGGGTCCACGGCCCACCAATCTGGTATATCTGATCATGTGTGCTAAATGCCCCAATGTCATGTACGTGGGAGAAACTGGACAAACTCTGCGCAAACGTATGAATGGACACAGGCACACTATTAATGATACCAAATCTGGACTCCCAGTTGCTACACACTTTCGGTCCAACGGACACAGCATGGATGATCTTCGTGTCACTGCCCTGAAGGGCGGCTTCAAAACGTCAAATGACCGATTAATAGCAGAAACAAAATTTATAAATTGTTTCAAAGCTGTGCAGAAGGGTTTGAATAAGGACAACAACTTTCTATATTGGTATGAGATTGATGATATATGAACTGTCTCAGCCACCCTAGCTGAACTTGTGAACTAAGAATTTACGATACCTCTGGGTCAATCCTAATACCAGGTCTGTGAGCAATAAAGTAAACAAGGATCCTTATCTTACCCCATTTAGATGGTCTGTTTACATCTTAATGATGTATTTATGCTTGAAAAAAATATCTGTTTTCCCTTTTGATGTTGCATGTATATAAGCTGTCTGTACCACCAGCTTGCAAACTAACAGGATGTAAACCTGACGAAGGCTGCAAGGCCGAAAGCTTGTTTATTCTTATTCATTTGTAGTTAGCCAATAAATGGTATCATCCTGATTTAAAACTTCTTGCTTTTACTGATGGCTAACACGGTACAATACCCTACTGCTACATTGAGTGAGAGAGACGCCTCGTAGAGACAGCGGCAGATACTGGCATCTAATTAGTGGTATGTGTCATGTGTGCTGCGGGTGGGGCCATGTATTGTGGGCTGGGGCTAGGCCTTATCATCGGGGGATGCCTTATATTCACAGAATGAATGAAATTTCAGCTAGATCTTATAATCAAGGAAAGGTTTACGTTTAGGGGAAAGACAGTATGTATGTGCATGTGTGTGTGCGCGTTTGTTTGTATAGATATAGAATCATTCGATTTCACTTTTTTTTCTTTTAAAATTGCTTTGGACCTGAGTATCTTCAGGTCCACTTTAAAAATTAGCCCAGCCCCGCTACGTGACATCACGACGCTGGGTCCCCAGAAGAATAGAGGGGACTTTGGGATCCCGACGGTCGAAAAAATTCAGGGGGAGAAAACTGGGACCCAGTTCAACAGAGCACGCCACAGATTTTTGACAGCCCAACCTGAGCACGGGCTTACCACTGCGCACAAGGAAATCACAGCTTGTGCTCAGGTCGGGCTTACCGCCAGGGAGGTTAAGTATGTGATAACTCCAAATCATAACAGAAAACATGTTGAATTCAGAATTAGCTTCTTTATCACTTAATCTACCTAGACCAGTTGTTGTTGAAATTTGATTTTTATGGTGACGTGCCTGCTTTAGGGCTCGTTCCCACTGTTGCGACGCGATTTCGGCCGCATTCCGACGCTTGTAAAAACGCATGCGGATGCGTTTCCACATGCGTTTTTACCCGCGATTTCGCCTGCGATTTCGCATGGCAGGGTGCCATGCGAAATTAACCATGACACTGCCAGGGCTAAATAAAATTGAAAAAGGTGCGAAATCGCACGCGAAATCGCGGGTAAAAACGCATGTAACAAACGCATGCGTTTTTACTATTAAATACATTAGCGGCGATTCACATGGATTCCCGACGCAGGCGAAATCGTTGGCTCTTTTGTGCGTTTTTTTCACGCTGAAAAAAACGCACCTCAACAACGCTACAGTGGAAACAGGCCCATCCACTTGTATTACATGTGCGGATCTGCATGCATTGGACGCATGCAGATTCGCGATAGTGGAAACGAGCCCTTAAGGAGTTGTATATGTTTTTTCTAAAGTGAATGAAGTTAAAACTTTTTTTTTTTTTTTCCAGCCATGCCGAAGTGCTTTGCGAAAGGATGTGCCAACATGACTGGCAAAAAGGGGATGAGTCCAGATGTGACGTTTCATAAGTTTCCAAGAGAGCCTGAAGTACTCTATCAATGGTGTCAAAACATTGCCATACCCATTGCCATTGCCAAAAAATGGCACCAATCTTTGTTCAAGCGCATCCGGACTCAGCCCCCTGCAACAGCAAGTTGAGGAGCAATCGAAAGCTGTTGTTGTCTCTGTAAATGTTGTGTGTGTCCCTGTCATCGACCGGTAAGTAATGTTTCCACCACACAAGCAACGACATCCACACAGACAGAGGCAAGTGACTGAGAATACAAACATGTATGTTCCAAAAATGATACAATTGTTGGTTAGGTCAAGTAGCATGGATCATGCATATCCCACATACAGTCAGGCACAGGAAACATCTGCATCAGAAAAGGAACAGGTTGAAATTCCACCACCTCTTAATTTCCCCCCCATAGAGGTTTGTGTGGAACAGAACCCCACACTAGAAAGTCCTTCCACCTCCTCAAATGTTTTCCAAAACTTTCCAAAAGAGGTCTTTTACGTGGATAGCCCAACTACCACTCCTTCATCCTCAGCGTCCATTCCAAAAGGGAACTACTATAGAGATGACAATTATGTTCCCAATGAGTCTGAGCTCACTGCAGACCATATTGTGTCCTCCGGTTCTCAGAACACGGTTGTAGAAGCCCCACAACTATCACAAGCTGAAAGCGTTGTGCATGACCGTAAATTTATTGTTTTTGAGTCCTGCCTTGACACATTGCTGTCAAAATTACATTGCCCCATAGAGGACTGTTTTGAGGCCATTAGAAAAATTGAAAAAAAAACCCGTGGCACAATGCTTACTGTGTATACCACGTGTTCTGGAGGACACAGGCAGAAACTTTGGCAAAGTCAGCCCATAGTCAAAAAATTTGCCGCAGGAAATTTGGTGATCACTTCTGCGCTTGTTTCCAGTGGGTCTAGCTTTACTAAAGTCGCAGAAATGATGGACTTTGCCGGTATTACATTTTTATCTGCCAACTCCTTTTACAAATACCAGCGGCGTTACATTTTCCCCGCCATTGACCACAGCTGGCAGTTGGAGAAATCTCGTGTTAAAGACCTCTTGTCTCAGAAGCCTCTTTTCCTGTGCGGTGACGGACAATGCGACAGTCCAGGCTATTCCGCCAAATTTTGTACATATACTTTTTTGGACGCCGCATCCAAACTTGTTCTGGATTTTGAGGTTGTGCAAGTTTCGCAGACAACCTCATCGTCTGCCATGGAAAAGGAAGGCTTCAAAACTTGCCTGGACAGAATTGGCCAATCATTTGAGGTGCAAGTTGTAGGCACTGACAGACATGTTGGCATTCGTCATTTGATGTCAGTGGAATACACTGAAATCGATCACCAGTTTGATATGTGGCATTTCCTCAAACCATTCAAGAAGCAATTGATCGATGCTGCATCCAAAAGTAAAAATAAAGAACAGAGGCCATGGATAGGGATGATAGTCAACCACTTTTATTGGAGCAGCAGAACATCCCGAGGAGATGCCAATGTCTTCAGGGACAAATTGTTGTCCCTGTTGCATCACATTGTAGGTGAGCATGAGTGGAAGGATGGAGAGACATTACACCGCTGTGAGCATGGCCCGCTTGAGGTTGAAGGTAGGGTAAATAAGTGGCTTACCACAAAAATGCCTGCATTTGAAGCCTTGTCCAAATTAATAACAAGCCCAAAGCTGGACAAGGACATCCCTCACCTCACACTTTTTAGTCAGACCGGTATTCTTGAGACCTTTCATAGCATGGTATTGAAATACAGATCAAAAAGAATCCATTACTCCATGGATTCTATGGAAGCCAGAACAAAATTGGCAGTTCTGGCCCATAATCGTAATGCAGGCCGACTACAAGCTGTGGTCAAATATCCAAAATTGACATCTCAACCTCAAGGTACTACCCGTACTCGATTAGAATTCCCCCGTAGTCAGAAGAAATGGGTAGTACGTAAAGTTTTTGAAAAGATGGATTTCGGTCATGTTTATCCCATCTTGACTGATACCATTCGAATTGTTACCGGTGACCTTCAAAGCACATGGGTTTCCAGAAAGAGCTCACTACCGCCAAACATTGCTCGACTGGAGAAACCTGAAAAAGAAGTGGCCGTTGCTGCACAGCTCACTAGATTTCCAACCAGGCAGTAACACCCTGTTCCGTAGACAGAAAAAAAAAGTATCTACTGAAGCCAGCCACACTTTCCTTATACATCAGTTTTGTTTTGTTTTTTCATGTTGAGTTCTTATGCTTTTTCTTTTGTTTTAAAATTTAGATTTCATTACATGTTAAGTTGAGTTCAAAGTGCCCTGTTGGTGCTGGCATTCTAGAGGGATGAACAGTTGAATTTCATTTTGGTAAGTGTTCATTGTTGCAGTGTTTCTAAAGCGTAACTTTCAGGGTAATTTGGCAAATATGTTTAAAGACAAACCATTTACCAGTTCTTCCATACTGGAAAATGTCTATGCATTCAAAATTGAAGCTTTTATATTCATAGGTTACTTGTAAATGAAAGGCCTAATTTTTCAGACTGTACATGCTGACATGGCTGTAGAGTTGCTACAACAAACTTCTGTCTCTTGACTCAGTTTATGAAACTTTAGGTACATAAAATTGCTCCTACGACTTTCCACCTTTTGCAGGGTTATGGAGTGTTTACATAAATAGCAATATTACTTTTTTGACATTAACTAAAACCATTTTATTGTAATAAGATTAAATATATATTTGTCAAGGTGTACTTATGGTGTTTACCATGGCAGGGGGTACTTGATGAGAACAGGGTTTGGAATATAAGGGGTATATACCAATAAAATGTATAAACACTGTTTTGTTCAGTTTGTAATTGCAATTTATTATTTTATTCTTCTGTAATTGATTCTCATATATCTTATTTTTTTCCCCCATAGGTTCCCATTGGATGTTGAAGTTAACCTTTCCAAATGATTTCTGTTTTTATATTTATGCATGCCTTTTACTAACTTTGTTTCTAAATATTGCAATGTTTATGCATGCCTGTTATTGTTAATTTAAAAAAAATTAAGGCGCCCATATGTTGCCAGCTGACTATAACATTGCCTTCTCTCTGAACAAATTTAACTAAAGTAGTAGGAAATCTTATAGACATGCGAGGTAGTGTTAGGAGTAGCTATGGTGGAGTTTAGTCTTGTCCATAGGTGGTTTAAATTTGGATCTAGGTATGAGGTAAGATACTGTTATGTATAGCTTTGGGGGGGGGGGGGGGGAGGGTCAGTGTCGGGTGGGGTAGACATGGCTTATAAAGATTAGTGCAAAGTAAAGGGAAGTTTCTGGAGGGTTAAATTATACAAGCCCGGTGTGCAGGTGAAGTTACTGAGCGTGTCTTCCGTTCATGTAACACTGCATGGGGGGGGGGGGGGGGCGGATGCAGGCAATTGCGTACATGTGTGGCTGCACAGGACACAATGACATTTATTGTTACGGTAAGCTGTGCTGGTGAGATATAGTTGACAAACAATATATTGGCACCTTAATCAATTTGAGCTAGATGTTTGATCGCCAAAAATAGGGATCAGGAAGGAATTTTTTTTCCCTGTGAAATGCAATTTGGCTTATGTGTTTGCAGGGTTGTTTTCGCCTTCCTCTAGCTCCTTCCCTTTTTTTTTTTTTTTTTTTTTTTGGGTTCTGAGTTTACAAAACATCACTAAAATGATTTAATTTTCAATGATAAATTCAAATATCACAGGGATGCTAGTTTACAAATAAAATTACTTGAACCCTTAATACTTATGTTAGTGTTTGTTTTTTTTTAAATATTGGGAATATGTTTTCAAATGACTTTTGTAAAACTTATCTGCACCTCTGTCTGCTGTACACCTTGAGTTTAAGCTCTGAGGCCCCAATCACACTTAGAAGCGCAAAACGCCATATTTTTTTTTTTGCTGCCATTTTGCGGGAGTGTTTTTTTCTCTGCGATTTCAAACATCACTGTACAGAGCAGCGATACCTCCTCGATCGCGTTTAATGCTACTATAGCACTGAAACACAGGCTATGCATTTGCATTTCCCAATGTTGGACGATTTGCGGCAATTAGCGCAAATCACCCAAGTACGACTGGGCCCATAGGGTTTTATTACTCTAGAGCTTTCAAAAGCGCTAGCGTTTGAGCATTGCTGAAATCGCCAGCAAAACGCTCTACTGTGAATAGCTTTTCCACAGGTGGAAATTTTGAAAAACACTATGTAGAGTTGTGAAACTTGTAGGAAATTAAATACTGGATAAAAAACAAAACTTGAGGCTGCCAAGAGTCATCAATGGTAAGGAAGGAGATACTCAAAACTGTGTACAATCCTGTGGGAGTACTGGAACAATACATTTCAGTGATTGCAAAGTGGAAGTGGTAACCCTACATCCTTTTTTGTTTATGTACACATTATTCCTCATTTCCCCCAGACTGATTATTTGTGCGGTACTGTTTATTCAGTATGCGTTACACATGTTATCATTAGGAATGATCAAAGATATGCAAATTCTTCAGAGTTTCTGCAAATTTATGCAGCTTGTCAATGGACCAATTTAAATTTTGATTTAAATTGCTCAATTTTTAATCTGCATACATTAATAAAAAATTGAATTATAGAAGAATTTGCATCTCGTTGATCATCCATATTTATCAGGCATCAACTCGCTTGCAACCAGTCTGAAGAGAGCAGCTGGCCATGCGTTTCACACTGTTTACTATATCCAGAGATAGCATCACATGGGGCCAAAAACATGTTTACTATAACAGTTTTATTAAATCGGAGTTTACTATAAAAGGCGTTAATCCCATACAGGTATAATGGAGATTGGCCGGGACCTGGAGAGGTAGTTTACTATACACAAATCTTTACTATATAAGAGTTTACTAAAATGAGATTGTACTGTATTAAAGCCTCCTTCTGGCTGCTCTTCATGGTTGCATAAGACAGCCAAAAAGCAGGTTGGAATATGTTGGCACTTTATTAATCATTAATAATGGTGATTCCGTAGGGGCAGGTAATGGTTTAATCGGAGAACTGGTCTGGTGCAGGTAGCAGGGGTGTGGTCCTTCAAAAGTATAAATGTGCAGGCCTCTAATGCTTGCAATACAGTAAACGAATACTTTACATTGCAATGGAAGACATTTTACTTCCAACTACATTTTCTGTACGATAGAACTCTTATGCTTTGTATAGGAGTGTAGGAAAAAATTGCACAACAATCACACCACTATGCATTTTACCAATGGTTAAAAAATATTTTCAAAATCTCTTACTACAGAAATTACAAACAATATTGAACCACACAGTCCACTGATCATGGCTCATTCACAGAATTGAGAAGAATTGCAATCACATTGCAACATTAGTATTCCAACAGGAAGTGTCCTTTAGGGACTGATTTCCTATAAGGCACTATAGGTACCTTATGGGGAAGAGGCGTGCCACTCCCTTCTGGAATGTTCCCCTAGCGACATGCTGCAGCGCTAGTCTACTTGATGCTACGCTCCCCTACCTCGTATCGATGTCCCCCTGCCCTGCTCATCCCTTTCCATGCTGTGCTTTGTGCTCTTGTCCTCTCTCTCCCTCCCATGTTGCATTCAATCAGCAGCAGTTACTCGCCATCTGCATTACAGTAATGACATTCTCCAGTATTTTTAAGTGCCACCACTTGATGATGTCATCAAATAAGAGGACCCTTACAACACAGAAGAATGCTAGTGTTGTTTGATCGTGCTTCCTTATGATTTGCGGCTTTGTCATGCGGATTTCCCCGCAATTTCGCATGGTTTGCTATGGAGCTTTACTCAGGCAGTGACATGGTTAAATTCGCCTGGCTCCTTGCCATGCGAAATCGCGGCTAAATCCGCATGCGGAAACGCAGCCGCATGCAATTTCTTCTGCGGTGGAATCCAGGCGATTCCGCACCGCAACAGTGGAAACGAGCCCTGAGAGTGTGTGTTTTCAACTGTGCAGGAACTATTGTTACACTCCTGCACAAAGGATGCAGCTGCAGGGGGGCCCAGAAGCCACAAGGGGCCGTGACTGGTTCACATTGCGCTTGCCCGCCACTTTCTAGTGATCGCGTTTGGGTCTACGATCACGATCTGGCGGACAAAATCACGCGATTCACCCCAATTTGCACTTATAATTCCTGTTCAATATAACAAGAATCACAGCGCAATCGCCCCAAAGATGCTGCACAGTTTTTGTAATTGATTAAAATCGCTAACACTACAGTGTGAATGTATGAATAGGGATACATTGTCAGCAGTGCTTTGCTGATCGCTAGTGATCAGCAAAGCGCAGAAAAAGTGTTAAGTGTGAACCAGCTTAGAGACTGACAACCAAGGGCATAGATAGAAAAAAAAATTCTGCTCTCTGCACAATTGCTCAAATGACTGCATCTGCACAGCCACTGATAAGGAATCATACTAAGTTTTGTAGACATCGGAGGTGGACAAAGTGAGCGTAATAAGGTAATGTTGGAAGTAGATTTTGAACCCCTCCGAGGGACAGTTAGTGACAATATACTCTGTGCAGCGCTGCAGAAGATGTTGGCGCTATATACATACTAAATGAAAATTCTGTGCACCTGGTTTTAGGGGGGTGTGTGCGTGTCTGTTTTCAACTGTGTGTGTACATGTGCCTGTGTTCAGGGGTGTCTGCCTGTACTAAACTATGTGTGTGCCATGTTTAGGTGTGTGTGTGTGTGTGTGTGTGTGTGTGTGTGTGTGTGTGTGTGTGTGTGTGTGTGCGCGCGCCTGTGTTCAAGTGTGTGTGCGCGCGCCTGTGTTCAAGTGTGTGTGCGCGCGCCTGTGTTCAAGTGTGTGTGCGCCTGTGTTCAACGGTGCGTGCCTGTGTTCAGATGCAAGTGTGAAGGACTATGTTCAAGTGTGTGTCTTTAATGTAGTAAAGGGAGCCTAGGGACCACTAGACTGACAGGGATATTGGGGGCTCCCTATCTGATGCCACAACCTGCCCTCAGAAATTTAGTCTAATTACTGCATTATATCAGTGACCTCAGGAACCTACACCCTAATCCTTGTCATGTCACTAAGGATGATCAGAGGCAGTGATTAGAGTGTAAGATTCTAAGGACAGTTATTGACATGAGGCAAGGATTATAGTTTACAATATTTTTAATTGGGTGTGGGCCTAATTTCAGGGGCGGAGTTAAGTACACCAGATCGCCTGTGCTTATAGGTCTCAAAGTTGTAAATCCGGCCCTGCCCAAAATGCTTATATCAGAAAATTGCATCACCATCATACAGAAAAAAAAATAAGCAAAATACAAATTATAATTTTGCATTGTGTACAATTACATGCTATTCACCTAGTGTGAAAAACATTGCTAGTTGAAAGTATTGCAAATAAAAGCTTTTACAGGGAAAAAAACCTAAGGAGGACATTCTTTAGGGAGGGTTTTGAGAGGGATGAATAAAGCATGACTCACATGGTTAGACATTTATTGTTGTTTTCAAAAACACTATCTAAAATGTAACATTGAATTGTAATTAGAACTAGACGTTGTCGTTTCTGAAGAAACCACATGATGTTGGCTTTGTATCTGACTGCCTGTATGTGTCTCAGCCCACTTTGCCAAATTTTAACCCCATTCACGCAGTGACCCACGGTGCCATGTTTGGGAACTCTGGCTTTAACCACCCTGGCGTTCTGATTATTTGCGGTGCACGTCCGCGGGTGGGTTTTTTTTTTAAACCTATTTTTTATTTTTTACATGTAGCTAGCCTAGCGCTAGCTACATGCTTCCCCCCTCCCTGCCACACTCCTCCAATCGCCACCGGCAATCATACCCAACAGGAAACACCGTTCTGAACGGGATTTCCTGTATGGGCCTCCCCCGTCGCCATGGCGACAATCGGAATGATGTGGGGGGGGGGGGGGTCCGGATCCACCCCATAGTGCAGCCTGGCGGTGATTACACAGGCTGCGCAAGGGGTCTGCGGGGGGGCTCTTTCGCGGCGGATCGGCGGCGATCTGGTAAAACACACAGCTAACAAAGTGCTAGCTACATGTTTTAAAGAAAAAAATTAGGCAAATCGGCCCACCAGGGCCTGAGCAATCCAGCGCGGCGTTACTGGACGAGCTGAGCTTGTCCGTGATGCTCAGCTGGTTAATACTGGGACAAATATAGCTGTTAACATTTTGTCATTAAAGTCAATAGGGAATTTTCTAATCAGTCTATGGGGAAAAAAATGGGGTCTTTGGGGGGCCGCCACAGGGACATGGAGGGTGGGATTGCTTAACAGAGCACAAGCAACCTATTCGGGTGTGAGATGAACAAGTGTGCAAAGTTTCATAATTCTACTCCTAAAACTCTGGGAGGAGTAGCATATAGAAAATTGCAAAATTTTCTTTGGCTTTTTGGTAGCTCCACCCACTTTGGGTGTCGCTCCCAAAATACATATTTTTAATCGGGATAACACCAACAATATGTGGTCCGAGTTTGGGAAGTGCAGTTTGGAGTGGCAGCGATATGAACATTTTCCCTGTCAAAGTCTATGAGAAAAATGGGGTCTTCGGGGTTCCGCCACAGGGGCGCGCTTAACAAAGTACAAGCAACCTATTCGGGTATGAGCCGAACAAGTGTGGAAAGTTTGGCACTTGTATTATCCCTAAAACTCTGGGAGGAGTAGCATATAGAGAATTGGGAGGTGCTAATAATAAGAACTAGATGGTGTCATTTCTGAAGAAACTACATGATGTTGGCTATGTGTCTGATTGGCTTTATGTGGCTCCGCCCACCTTACCAAATTTTAACCCCAGTGACCCACGTTGCCAAGTTTGGGAATTCTGGCTTTAATTCTGTGAGAATTACAGCGGTTTACATTTTCTCATTGAAGTCAATAGGGAAATCTGATTGGTTGTGGCTCCGCCCACTTTTTTGGGTACCTAAAATGTGACAGAATTTTTCAGCTTCACCCCATGACCAAGTGACCCAAGTTTGGTGAGTGTAACTGCAAAACTGTACGAGTTGCAAAAGTTTCACATTTTCCAATGAAGGTCTATGGGAAAAATTGGGTCTTTAGGGGGCCACCACAGGGGCATCGAGGGTGGGATTGTTTAACAGAGCAAGAGCAACCTATTCGGGTATGAGCCGAAGAGTGCAGTTTCATAATTCTACTCCTAAAACTCTGGGAGGAGTAGTGTATAGAAAATTGCTAAATTTTCATTGCCCGTTGGTAGCTCCGCCCACTTTGGGGTGCCTCCGAAAAGTACATATTTTTTACTTGGGGTGACACCAACAGTATGTGGTCCGAGTATGGGGAGTGTAGCTTCAAAACTGTAAGAGTGACAGCGATTTGAACATTTTCCCTGTCAAAGTCAATACAAAATTTTCCCTGTCAAAGTCAATACGAAAAAGGGGTCTTTGGTGGTTCGCCGCACTGGCGTGGTGGGTGGGAATACTTATTAAAGCAAGAGCAACGTACTTTGCTATAAAGTGAATAAGTGTGGAAAGTTTGGCACTTGTACCCCTAAAACTGTAGGAGGAGTAGCATATAGAAAATGGGGGGGCCGCCAATAATAATAAGAATACATTGTGTAAATAACAGCAAAGCATAAATAAAAGCAGAGGATACAACTGCAAGCAGAACAGTGGCAGCAGAGAATAGACAAAATAAAGAGCAGAAAAATGACAGGCTTGAACACACAGGCAGACATATACACAGGCGCAGCCAGATGACATCACTGTAACTGTAACTGTACTCTAGCACAAGCTAATTTGCATGCTGCACAGTGATTGGAGAAAGGAGCAGCTGGAGAAAGGAGCAGTTGGAGGAAGTAGGAATCAGCTGGATGGCACTGTAAATATGCCAACCAACATATGGCTGCGCTGTCTATTAGCATGCAGTAACAGAAATAAGGACATCTGACAGGTATAGTACAGCAAACATACATATTTATTTATTAAATCAGTATTAATCAACACATCAGATATTTTTACATAATACAGTGTTAAGGTTACTTCCGCTTTAAAGTCTCCATCCAGTTCTTCCAGGTCTCTGTGGCTGCCAATACCACTTTCTGTGGGATAATAGTCTCTAGGTCTTAGGGCTGTGCTGTCTCTGGCTCAAAGCATCTTGATAAAGCATCTGCTTTAATGTTTTTACTACCCGGAGTATACGTAATTACAAATCTGAATCTCGAGAAAAACAGTGACCATCGGGCCTGACGGGGACTCAATCTTTTAGCCCCTTCAATGTATTCCAAATTTTTGTGATCAGTGTAAACTGTAATCGTATGTTCTGCTCCTTCTAGCCAATGACACCATTCTTCAAAGGCCAATTTAATGGCTAGGAGCTCCCTGTTGCCTATATCGTAGTTTTTTTTCTGCTGGTGAAAACCTACGAGAAAAATAGGCACACGGGTGTAATCTTCCCTGCAACCCAGAACGCTAAGACAGCACAGCCCCCACCCCGACCTCTGAGGCATCCTCCTCTACGATGAAGGGATAGGATGTGTCGACGTGTCTCAAAATGGGTGCAGAACAAAACAGTTCCTTAAGAGTGGGGAAAGCAGCCAAAGCTTCGGGGGACCAGTGGTTGGTATCTGCCCCTTTCTTAGTGAGACTGGTGAGGGGTGCAATGACTGTGGAGTACCCCTTTATGAACCTTCTATAGTAATTTGCGAACCCTAAGAACCTCTGGAGAGCCTTCAGTCCCACTGGCTGAGGCCACTCCAGGACAGCAGAGACTTTGGCAGTGTCCATAGAAAGGCCCGAGGTAGAAATTATGTACCCCAGAAAGGCGACAGATGTTACCTCAAAAATGCATTTCTCCAATTTAGCATAAAGCATGTTCTGTCTTAGCTTGTGCAGCACAAATCTGACATGAGCCCTGTGCTCTGAGAGGTTATCTGAGAAGATTAGTATATCATCCAGATATACCAGGACAAATTTACCCAAAACCTCCCTGAACACCTCATTAATGAGTTCCTGAAAGACAGCCGGAGCGTTACACAACCCGAAGGGCATCACCAGGTACTCGTAATGCCCATCGGGTGTGTTAAAGGCCGTCTTCCATTCATCGCCCTCTCTGATCCGCAACAGGTTGTATGCACCCCGCAAATCCAATTTTGAGAAAATCTTAGCATTGGTGATCTGAGTAAATAAATTGTCTATCAAAGGCAGAGGATAGCAGTTTTTTACTGTGATTTTATTCAGACCCCGATAATCAATGCATGGCCGTAGACCTCCGTCTTTTTTCTTTACAAAAAAGAAACCTGCTCCAGCAGGTGACCGGAAAGGGCGAATGAACCCTTTAGCTAAATTTTCACGGATGTACTCCTGCATGGCCAACTTTTCCGGCCCAGACAAATTGTAGAGATGACCTCTAGGGGGCATACAACCAGACCGGAGATCGATGGGGCAATCAAAAGGGCGATGTGGAGGAAGTTTATCGGCAGATTTAGGACAAAACACGTCTGAAAATTCAGAATACTGATCCGGCACTCCCTCCATGTGAATCTTGGTCTGGCCCAAGGTTACCTTCGCTAAACAATGATGAAAGCAATGGGACGACCAGCTCGTTAGCTGACCAGTGGCCCAATTAATCTGAGGGGAGTGAAGTTGTAACCAAGGCATGCCAAGAATGATCGTGGAGGTTGTCATGTGTAACACAAAAAAATGCAAATTCTCCCTATGCAGCACCCCTATAGTGACTCCCACCTCTAGTGTCTGCGACAGAGGACTGTTACCCTGCAGAGGGGAATCATCCACTGACGTAACTTGAACAGGTGGTTTTACCAGGGTGAGCGGAATACCCAATCTTTTTGCAAATTCGTAATCCATAAAATTAGCCGCTGAGCCTGAGTCAATGAAGGCTTCAGTGACTTCAGATTTATCCTACCATGAAATACTACAAGGAAGAAGCAAGCGTTCATCATCTAGGGGTAAAAATTGCACGCCTAGGGTATTACCCCCAACTACTCCTAAGGCAGCAGCGTCTCCCGATTTAGGGCAATTCTGTATTCTATGACCCCCCTCTGCACAATAAAGACAAAGCTGCTCTGATATCCTGCGTTTCCGCTCCACTTGAGACAATTTTGACCGACCAATCTGCATTGGCTCAGGTGGAGGCGAGACAGGAGGAAGTGGAGTCACAGGTGGCGCAGCGTGGGATACCATTCTCACATGGCTACTACCCCGGTTCTGCCTCTGATAGCGCAGCCGGCGATCTATCCTGATGGCCGATGAAATGGCCTCATCGATGGACTTAGGTTCAGGCTGACTTAACATAAGATCGGAAACCTCATCTGACAACCCTGATAAGAAACAGTCTAAAAGGGCAAAGGTGTCCCACCTGGCTGATACTGACCACTTCCTAAATTCAGCCATTTGAGCTTCCGCTCAAAAGTCGAGGCAATGTCTGGATCATCGTAAATTATAGCCATGGCTTTAAAAAAATTCCTCTACAGAGGTTAGGGCCAAGTCTCTGTTATCAGGTGATTCTCAGACCTGGGCATACAGTCTGCCTAACAAAGTTTTAATAAATGTAACCCTTTGGGCCATAGTTCCTGAAGAATTAGGTCTCAACTCAAAGTATGATAACACTCTACTCCTAAAATTTCGGAAGTCTGATCTGTGACCGGAAAATTTTTCAGGTACAGGCATACGTATGTCTGGGCTAAGAGGAGATCGCACTGATTGAAGTTCCTGAATAGCCCCAAATATCTGACATATCTGGGTCTGTTGGTTCAAAACTGCCGTGGAAAGTTGGTTTACCGCGGTGGTCAGGACTTCAACATGGCTGTACAGTGCGCCCATTTGGGTTTGGTCTGCCGTTCTGTAACGATCGGTGTAACACAGAGAGGTTCTGATTATCGGTGATCTGCAGTATCACCGAGAATGCAGATATATACCCGATTATTGATGATCTGCAGTATCACCGACAATCAGATATATCTCTAACCTCTGGACACCTGAGTAAAATGAGTGTTTGGTGCAACTGTAATACTTTGAAGAGAGCACCCGTATCGAGGGTGCAAGGCAGTAAGAGATACTGCCCAAGAACAAGCTCCTTCCAATGGCCTGAGGCTCCCCAAGGGGAGGAGTCAGACTGAAAGTGGGAAGGACCAGAGTGTGAGTGACACCAATGGTGGAGTGTCACTGACAGATCTGTGAACTATCTCTAAGCAGAGGAGATAGTTCTCGAAGGTCGGACAAGCCAGGTTGGCAACAGACAGACAGATAAGATACAGAGGAAGAGACAATACAGAGTCCTAAGGCAAGCAAGGTTTGGCAACGGAGTATCAGATATAGCGAAGTACCAAATCAGAGATCAGAAGAGAGGTCAGGAAAGCAGAAGGTCATAACAAATAATCAACAATGCCTAGTCTATAGGTGTGAGCTCCTTGATCATCAACACCCTGGAACTAGTCTGAAGAATAATAGGATGGTAATGCCAATTCCTTGTCTTGGGTGTGAGCTCCGTAGTCATCAACACCCTGGAACTAGTCTGAAGTATAACAGAATGATAACACAGATTCCTAATCTTGGGTGTGAGATCCTTGATCATCAACACCCTGGAACTAGTCTGAAATATAACAGAGATTACACAGATACTGACAATAAGGTCTGAGTGCTACCACGTAGTGATCGCAACGGCAGACAACCAGAGAATGGCCAGCACCCAGTATATATAGCAAAGCGCTCTCCAGCGCCTCCCCTAACTGCTGGACCAATGGGAAGTGGTAGTGCCGTCAGCTGACCGGCTTGGTCAGCTGACTCCCTTCTGGCTGTCATATAAGTTCTGCCTCTCAGTGCGCACGCGCGTCCTTCTGAACCTGTGTGGACTATCAGTCCCAGCCACACCAGACATGTGATGTAAAGCACCCGCCGCGCTGGACGCAGAAACCGCCGCACCGCTATAAAGGCATGCGGCGGTTTCTCCGCGTTCGGCCATACTACTAGATGTAGGCCTACGTGTGCCAACCGCCGCGTTGGACGCGGAATCAGCCGCCTTGTTCTGAGTACACGTGGCGACTTTTCCGCGTTTTCTCACACTAAAGTCTTTTAAAGATCTATACTATAAGTTTGGCAATAAAATGGGTACACTCTTATCCCATATGTCGAAATCTGCTTTTGCCTACACAGTTATTACATCACTACGCTCATCCTCGGGCCAATTGCAACATAATCCCAAAGAGATCAACTCAATTTTTAGAAATTATTATGAGAAGGGGGCGTGGACACGACGGAGACCAGGGAGGACGTGTGAACCCTGAGCTCCAGCTTCGGTGGAGAAATAGCAGCTCAAATCATCACAGATCAGCACAACACAAGCATGACAGAGGAGATGGAGCTTGAGACAGACCCCTCCAAGAAGCGTAAATCATACAAGCCAAAGAAGCTCACGGACTTCTTCACAGAAAAGACACAGAGGGCAGCACGAGGTTATCAAGATGGCGCTGGGAGACAGACACACGCAGCAGAGCACAGGCAATATGAAGGAGAGGAGAACCAGAGAAACAACATTCCACAGTCTGGTGAGTGCTCTCCCCCGATGACCTCCCTCCCTGCAGAGATCAATCAAGCTCAGTCCCCCTCTAATAGCCCATCAAGACAGAGTCCACGCATTGAGAGCTCAGAGGAGCGTGCACAGGAGATAGGCCCAGTGCATCCAAATACATCACCCCCTACTGACATCCTGGCCTTCCCTGCATCAGAACAAGCAGCCTCCCAGACATTTATTAAGGAGATCTTGCTATCCTTCAGAGCAGACTTACTCTCCAGCTTCTCTAGCATGCAGGCTTCCTTACAAGAGATTGCTTCACTAGGCACAAGAGTGGATGCATCTGAATACAAAATATCTGACATAGTTAAAGAGCACAATGCTATGGTAGATGTAACTGAGCAGCACACTAAAGAAATTGCCTGGCTTAAAACCAAATCATCTGATATGGAGGATCGCTCCAGGTGAAACAACATAAAACTGAGAGGCATACCAAAATCAGTTACCACTGGGGAGTTAAGAGGTTATGTCACAAAATTTGCTAAGACTGTACTGCCTGATGTGTCACCTATAGAATTGACAATCGACAGAGTACATCGCCTGCCAAAACCCTCTCACCTCCCGGATCATATTCCCAGGGATGTAATAGCTAGATTCCTCTTCTTTCAAACCAAAGATGAACTTTTAACAGCTCTCAGGAAACCTGACCAACTCCCAGAACCCTACTCTAAGATCCAGCTGTTTAATGACCTCTCCCAGGCCACACTACAGCAGAGGAGAAGTCTGCAACCGTTATCCAAAGCTCTGAGAGATGCACAAATACCATACAAGTGGGGATTCCCAACTAAACTTATATTTTCCTACCTCAATAAACAACATGTGATTATCTCTCAAACAGAAGGTACAGCTCTTCTTAAGAAACTGCAAATCCGCATCCCGGAAACCAGCAAGTGACTTATCGCTAAATTTCACAACTCCATCTCCTACTTAAAACAGCAATAGATCTGTATACCACGGATATCCACCACCGAGCACGGCCATTTTGATGACACCCATTCCTGATATAGGGAACATTATCTTCCTTGCAATATACGCTATTGCACTACACCCCAAGATGAAGTGTAGAATCGTGGACTCATATTCCACACTACTTAGTTTGTTTTGTTTTATGTTTATGTGGTTATTGTTAAGTTTTTGTTCATGTATGACTCACTCTCCCATCCTCAAGAATGTAACGATTAATGCACTACTTTACTTATCTATATACTCTATAAGGGTGATTTGCAAAGTGAATCTCTACACACTAATTATTGTCTATGGCTAACCCAGTTAATACTATTAAACTAACTTCACTCAACGCTCAAGGTTTAAACTCCCCCTTTAAAAGAAAACTTCTCTGGTCGGATGCCCACTCCAAACGATCTGACATTCTCTTAGTGCAAGAGACACATTTATTAAATAGTGACACAAAGTACTGCACAAACCCTAACTTTCCCCTGATTTACCACAGCACCTTTACCAAAAGGAAAAGAGGAGTCCTATTAGCATTCCACAAAAATCTCAAAGTAACAACTACCTCTATAGAAATAGACAACGGAGGTAGATTCATAATTTTTGTAGGTCACATTAACAACCATCCACTAACCATTGTGGCCTTATATGCCCCCAATATAGCACAACGCCATTTCCTCCAGAAATTGATGACAAAGGTAAACAAAATCAAATCTGGCCACCTCATACTAGGAGGCGACTTCAATGCATGCGTTTCAAATATAGACTCCTCCTCCAGCAGGAAATCCCTTTTACCACTCTTAGAGAAAACCTTAAGATGGAATGATCTTTTCGATCCCTGGCGAGTATCGCATACCACTGATAAAGAGTATACACATTTCTCTATTGTGCACAAATCACACTCCCGAATAGACTACTTTCTGACAGATAGATTCCTACTACAGGAAGTGATAACCACATCCATAGATTGCATTACCTGGTCAGAACATGCCCCTATACATATGGTTATTAAAGACACCCTAAACCCACCTAGACCTAAAACCTGGAAAATGAATCAAGCGATCTTAACAGATCCCAATCTTATTCCCACATACTCAAAATCAATTCAAAACTTCTTTGATATAAATTCCACTCCTGACGTCGGTGAACAAATGATATGGTCAGCTCACAAAGCTTATATGCGCGGTCTCTATATTAAATTCAGTGCAAGACAAAAAAAAGAGAGAGACAAAAAATATAATGACCTCATACAACGTATACATGACCTTGAGAGACTCCACAGGCAGAATAATGACAGTGCTACTTATAAACAACTATTTCTATTACGACAAGAACTCCGCGATCTACTATTGTACAAATATGAGTATAATTTACAAAGAGCTAAAACTAACTACTACTCACAAAGTAACAAAGCAGGGAAATTTCTTGCAAATATGATAAAAGCAAGACAGATTAAATCCGCAATACATGCAATTACTCACCCTAAAACCAAAGAAAAAATCATAAATCCTAAAGATATTGCAAACGCCTTTAAAGACTACTACACACAATTGTACAACCTACAAACAGACTCACAAACGGCCCAACATTCACCTATGTCCATTGACAATTATCTATCCACTATTGACCTACCCACCCTCTCACAATCCCAACTAACAGACCTCAACAGACCCTTTACAGAAGGAGAAGTTGAAAAGAACATTAAGTCCCTCAAAAGAAACAAAGCACCAGGACCAGACGGGTTCCTTAATGAATACTATATTTTATTCTCAAAGGAACTAACCCCAACCTTAACTAAACTATTTAACACATTTATGCTAGGCACTATCATCCCGAAGGAATATCTCGAAGCCACCATATCAGTCATTCCTAAACCAGACAAAGACCACACATGTACAACCAACTACAGACCGATATCTTTGCTCAACACTGATATTAAATTATACGCAAAAATAATAGCAAGACGCCTTATGGAAATCACCCCTATACTACTAAAAACAGACCAAGTAGGCTTCACTAAGGGAAGACAAGCGCCTGATGGCACCAGGCGGATGATGAATATTTTACGTCACATTGAGCTCTGTCGAACGCCTTCTCTGCTCCTTACATTGGATGCCGAGAAGGCGTTCGACAGAGTCCACTGGGGTTTTTTAAGGGCAATTCTAGTTAAATTTGGCCTACAAGGCCCCATACTGACAGCTATAATGGCGCTATACAATAACCCATCGACTAGAGTTAATGCCACAGGTTTCCTATCTGACCACTTTAGTATATCCAACGGTACAAGACAAGGCTGCCCGCTCTCACCAATAATATTTGTACTACTCATGGAAACCCTAGCAAAAAGAATTAGACAGTCACCAAACATTCAAGGTATTACAGTTGGCAAGGATCAACACATTATCAGCCTATGTGCAGATGATGTGGCTTTAGTACTTACAAACCCCTTACATTCCCTGACACACCTTACCAAAGAACTACAAGAATTTTCCAATGCTTCCTACTACAAGCTCAACCAGCATAAATCCTATGTTCTTGGCCTCAACTTGCCCCCAAATATTAAAACTGCCATCCAAAAAAAGTTTACATTTCCATGGGCAGGCTTGGCTGTACAGTACCTGGGTATACAATTGACAACAAGAGCATCTGACTTATTCCAATACAACTTTATACCTCTATTGGAAAAGGTCAAAAAAGAGTGTTCGACTTTTAAAAAATTCTACCTCTCATGGTCAGGCAAGTTATCAGCCTTTAAGATGTTTTTATTACCAAAAATCCTTTACCTATTTCGCACAATCGCAATACCTATCAAAAATACGTACTTTAAAGACCTCCAAAAAATTATAAATCACTTTATTTGGAATGGGAAGAAATCTCATATATCACATTCCATCTTAATCCTGCCAAAGAAAATGGGTGGGATTGGCCTCCCTGATATAAAAGCCTATTATTATGCATGCAATTTAGAACCTGTTAACTCCTGGTGGACGAACTCTGAAGGAAAAAAATGGGTATCTATGGAAGGTAAACTGCTTAAATATGAACTGAGAGATGTGCTCTCTAGCATAATCCTAGGACATGGACCACCTAAAACAAAGTTTCTAACGATTCAATCCACATTACTAGCATGGGAGTATTACCTCAAACACCCACCGCATGAGATCTGTGTAAAACCCAAAATTTACATATCCACAATGCAAATCCTAATTCAAGGCATTAATATTGCTGAGGTAGAAGATTCTGGGATCTCGACCTTAAATAAGTTCTATTCAAATTCACTTATTAAAACCTTCTCTGAAATACTAACTGAATACAATATTTCTACCAAGGCAAGATTCGCATGCTATAAACTAATCAGTTTTTTAAGATCTAAGCAAATCTCCATACCAGAGTTGAATAGTGGAATTGTAACTATGCTAAACACAAAAAAAGCAATACAAGGTTCCATAACAATATGGTACAACAATCTAATCGCACCTTCTGTTTCTCCTCTTAATAAATATGCACAAGTTTGGTCATACGACCTATCCTCACAAATTGACAGTGCACAAATAGCCTCTGCTATCAGATCAGTTACTAAGCTTTCTAAATGCAATACCCACTGGGAACTATTTATTAAGATAATAACCAGATGGCACCTAACACCCAGGAAAATAGCGCAATTCAACCCCACCCTATCCCCAAAATGCTGGAAATGTGCTACACAGGTAGGCACATTAGTCCACATGTTTTGGGATTGTCCCTCAAGTAAAATGCTATGGTGTGCCGTAGAATCATATATTAAGCAAACCATTGCCCCTAATTTTCTACTTACACCACGTATGGCACTCCTACATTTAGACTACAAAGAAATAGACCCCATACACAAATCCCAGATATGTCATCTGATATTAACTGCACAATCTATGATTACTAAGAACTGGAAATCTGCTGAGCCTCTCTTATTTTCCAATCTCCTTAGCACATACAAGCAACATATGATGATGGAAACACGCTTAAGGTCAAGACTACTAGAATTTAACAGAACACCCAGTTAAAATGCCTTTAATTAAGATAAATCAATGTAGCCATATACATGTATTCGAATGTACAGCTAAGTGTTCTCTAATCATAAAATGAGTGAGTCACCTGTTCACCTGTTTATATGTTACCTAGTTGTTGTTGCTATAATCTACTAGTATGATTAGTTATAAGGTTGAAAACAACTCAAATCACCTTTAAATATCACTTCAGCCTCATTAGATTGTAAACATCGGCCTGCTAAAACGTGTCCATCATAACAATTGGTAGATCGCCTGATCACCGCTCCAATTGTCCAGATCAGCTGGGCGCCTGGTCTAATCAACCAGCCTTATAGGTTTGTGGTTGCTCTGAGATAAGGTAAACCCGGCAATAAGCCGATATTACACCTACTCCATCTACTCCACATTTGCTTACTCTAGGAACGCATGTTAACTATCTCACTGCAATGTAGAATTATCCTCAACTGTATGCTGTATGTTAACAAATGTTTTCAATTCCGTTCTCTGTATTATTGCTTCTGAAAATATAATAAAAATACATTGTTGGAAAAAAGAAATTATTATGAGAAACTCTATGCAGATTCCCCCTCTTCCACATCTTTTGATAAGGTTCGGGACTGGCTGTTTAGGACTTCTTTGCCTTCTCTCTCAGAGGATGACCTTTCAGAACTGAATGCTCCAATCACGGAAGCCAAAATCCATGTTACTATTAAAAATCTAGCCAACGGTAAGGCACCAGGTCCTGATGGACTATCTTCAGAATTCTTTAAGCTTTTACGCCAGGACCTGGTTCCGTACTTGGTATCACTTTTCAACAAAATTCTGGAGGAATGTAGATACCCAACATCGGCAAACATGGCCTATATCAAATTGCTACTTAAAACAGGCAAAGATTCATCACTTCCTGGATCCTACCGTCCTATTTCCCTGATCAACCAAGACATAAAAATCTTATGAAAAAT
Source organism: Hyperolius riggenbachi (assembly GCF_040937935.1). Lineage (NCBI taxonomy): Eukaryota > Metazoa > Chordata > Amphibia > Anura > Hyperoliidae > Hyperolius > Hyperolius riggenbachi. Next base: position 314,655,215 of record NC_090646.1, on the reverse strand, counting down.
CATGGCAGACCGCTTAGCGGTTCTGCTTCCTACATTGGTTAGCCCAAATCAAGTGGGATTTGTCAGAAATCGTTCAGCGGTTGCCAACATCCGCAAGCTACTATTGGTTCAGGATTATGTCAGGGCCTACCCCAGGACATGTAAGAACTTTGCTATTTTAATGATTGATGCCGAAAAGGCGTTTGATAATGTGTCCTGGGGTTGGCTAGATGGAGTCCTGGACAAAATGAAAATTACTGGGGGGTTCAGGAAATTAATATCAGCAATGCACATTGATCCTCGGGCTCGAATCTGTACTCCGGGATTTCTGTCAGACCCCTTTCTGCTTGAAAAAGGTACCAGACAGGGGTGTCCTCTTTCACCCCTATTATTTAACCTTGCTCTAGAACCTATGACCCGATACCTTGAAGTACAAATTGCTGGTATGGACATTGGTGGGTTAAAGGTATCACAGGCCATGTTTGGCGATGACATTATGCTATTCTTGCAAGATCCCTCTACCCAACTGGAACAGGTTTTAAATATTATAAAAGATATAGGACATTCAAGTGGTTTTAAAATCAATGTTTCCAAATGCGAGTTAATGTACTTATCACCGCTAGCCCCTAAACTGAATTTGACCCACCTTCCGATCAAGATATGCTCGCAAGTAACTTACCTGGGCATTAAATTTCACAAAGATTATTCTCTGCTGTATTTCAAGAATTATCAGCCTCTGATAGCCGATATCAAACGACAACTATTAAATTGGGAGAACTTGCCTATAAATTTAATGGGACGAGCCTCATTAATTAAATCAGTATCTTTTGGTAGATTACTTTATCCCCTACAAACAATACCACTTTTATTAAAACACTCAGATATACGAGATCTCTATAAGGCATTTTCCCGATTCCTATGTAAAAATGGAAAAGCTAGGATAGCTCTCCAAATTACAACTGCCTAAGTTAGGGGGGGGGGGGGGGAGGTTATCTATTCCAGATATCAGGCGATATAATATAGCCTGTTTGACTAGGCACGTAAGGGACTGGATCAACAAATCTGCTATATATTCCAATAACGCTTTAGAGTCCTCATATGCTGAACCATGGTCCTTGGCAGGCCTACTTCATACCTCTCACAAACACCTTCCCTTAAAATTTTAAAGTAGCAGGGTCTTTAATGATACTGTTGTGGCTTGGAGAGAGCTCTGTAAAATATTCGTGGTTCCTTATCAGATCTCAAAATATATGCCCTTATGGGGCCTTCCTGGGTTTCCAGCTAGTTTAGCTCATGGGGGATTCTTGGAGTGGCAAGACAAAGGGATTCAACGATTAGGACAGGTACTTGACTTAACGGCAGGTAAACTCCTTTCATTTCTGAACATAAAATCAAAATTTCATATCCCGCATCATCACTTCCTGTATTATGGCCAACTGTGATCTTTTGTTGAAAGCAAAGGGGCCCAATTTAGGAAAATTGCTGTGCTAAATAGTTTAGATGACTTCATTACCCCACATGTACCTAAGATCTCATTATCTACAATCCAGCTGGAACTTCAACAGCTATCGGTCACTAGAAAAGCAACTAATAACTTGTCTAAATGGTCTGAATACATACCTGGAGATGACCTTCCAAATAAGATTTTAGAGGGGTATAAGGTGATCCATAAGTTACTAATAGGGGAAAATTGGCGGGAATCCCACCTTAAATGTATGCATGGAGCTAAATATGCATTTAATATTAGATACAATAACCCACCACCACATTACATTCCACACTGTCCCAAATGTTCAGCTGCGAATGCGGATTTGTTTCATTGCATCTCGAGTTGTCCAGTGATATCAGAGTTTTGGAACAAAATTCTGATATATGTCAAACAAATGTGTAGAGTCCGATTGGAAGCATCACCAGTGTTGCTACTGTTTAATTATGTAGACCCTTCCACTGAGTCTGAAAATGTTACCCCACCAACCGCCAAAACAGTTAGCAATCTGGCTCACTTAATAATAATTGCAGCTCGGAAAGTGATTTTTAATAAATGGATATATCCTAGTTTTCCAGCAGTCTGGGATGTGAAAGAAGAATTGACATTTGTTTCACATGGACAGATTCAATGCTATTAACCACAAAGACAAGAAAAATTTTTTTTCAAGAAATGGAAGCCCTTTATTCAAACAACGCATACCAGGCAGGAAATTGTGAAGCTGATGGAACACTTTAAATATACAAAGTGGTATCTAACAGAACATCTTATGGGAACATTAGGAAATTTGGACATTGCATAAGATCAGGATAAAGGTATTGTCCAGGAGTGACAGGGGGAGCGGGGAGGGAGGTTAAAGGAGGGGGGGGTGGAGGGTTTTGTTTAAAATATGAACACCATTGTAGCAATTCAGCTTTCAGTTCTTGTTTTACCTAAAAGCAAATGTAAATTGCTGTATTCTATAGACCTAAGATTTTTGTGTATGAGCTCTGTTTATAAAAATGAAAATTTCAAATAAAATTTTGTTTGAAAAAAAAAAAAAAGAGAAAAGTTTCCCGTAGGCATCATAAAAGAAAATTCTGGAGCTATGTTGTGCAGAAAACGTAATAAATGTTCCGGAGGAGTCAGTTAGTAGGTAGCCTAACCAAACCTTGCGCTTCAGCTTCATATTGCAATAAGGTGAAAGCTTTGCAAAAAAGTTCTTGTCTATCAGGGAGAACTTAAAGTGACTCCGAGCTCAACAAAAAAATAAAAGTTGTACTCACCAGGGGCTTTCTCCAGCCCAGTGCTGGTCGGGAGGTCCCACGCCGGCGTCCTGGCTCCTCTCCTTCTCCCCGCTCCGGAATGGCTGACAGGCCGCAGCCCGGGCGACACTCTCCCGAGTGTAGGGCTGCTCCTTCCGCATATGACGCAGATTACGTCACACGCCGGCCGCCTCGCGTCATCACGGCGGCCGGCGTGAAAGTACTGCGCATGCGCGCTTTAATCGCGCATGCGCAGTACTTTCACGCCAGCCGCCGTGATGACACGAGGCGGCCGGAGTGTGACGTAATCCGCGTCATATGCGGAAGGAGCAGCCCGACACTCAGGAGAGTGTCGCCCGGGCTGCGGCCTGTCAGCCATTCCGGAGCGGGGAGAAGGAGAGGAGCCAGGACGCCGGCGTGGGACCTCCCGACCAGCACTGGGCTGGAGAAAGCCCCTGGTGAGTACAACTTTTATTTTTTTGTTGAGCTCGGAGTCCCTTTAACAAGGCCTGTTAGAGTGAGGAGACCTGCCCGCCATATAAGAGCCGATGGATTCTAGCCAGGAGGCAGTTTCACGTGGGTTTGAAAAAAAACAGAGTTTTATCTTCATATATGACTCTCAGTTTGGCAGGATACAACATACTGTATTGAATTTGCTCGTCGCGCCGACAGTTTTTCACATCAGAGAAAGTTAGGCGTTGTTTCTGGATATCCACAGAGAAATCCTGATAGATATGGATTGTAGAGTCATTGAAGGTTAAAGTGGCAGCATGGAGTTTATCAGCTTTTAAAATGGCAGTTTTATCATGAAAATTCAGGAATTTAGCAGCTTTTAAAATGGTCTGGGGGATAAGTGTAACAACAATGTGGTTATGAGCGTTCCTCTGTCTGGGAAAAAAAAAGAAACTAATCAGAACTGTCTTCCAGGATTTTGTTAGTTACACTTTAACTGTGACAAGTTGTAGAATAGATTTAAGGTTTTTTTTGGGTTGAGGCCTGTGTCTGAATGCCAAATGCAACAAACACAATTGCTAACTTCCAGCCAGAGCAATATCTTGCCACTATCTGGCCAGCAGACGCCAGTCAGCCAATCAGGTGCACTGTCATACACCCTTTGCCTGCTGTACCATACCTAGCAGGAATTACATAGATTTGCATTTGGCATTCAGTTTAGAGGTGGTGGGGTGAGTTCCCTGGAGGTGAGAGGTCCAGGGCTTGCCCGCACTTCCCTCTAGGTGTCGCATGGTGGTTTGGGGGCCCCAGCGAGTGAGAGAGACCTGGAGCCCCTGGGCTGTCATGTGGACCAGTGTTTGTGATTTTAAATTTATTTTTTGCAGCTTCTAGGATGCGGTTGACAGGTGAGTGGTTAGGGAGGGGACCGTGTGGGAGATGTGCCTACACGGGGCGTCCCTGTAAACGACGCAATTCACGATTGCGTCCAACCGAAGCCTCCCACCTGAATGCTAATCTATGTAATTCCTGCTAGGTATGGTACAGCAGGCAAAGGGTGTATGACAGTGCACCTGATTGGCTGACTGGCATCTGCTGGCCAGATAGAGGCAGGATATTGCTCTGGCTGGAAGTTAGCAATTGTGTTTGTTGCATTTGGCATTCAGTTTAGAGGTGGTGGGGTGAGTTTCCTGGAGGTGAGAGGTCCAGGGCTTGCCCGCACTTCCCTCTAGGTGTCGCATGGTGGTTTGGGGGCCCCAGCGAGTGAGAGAGACCTGGGGCCCCTGGGCTGTCATGTGGACCAGTGTTTGTGATTTTAAATTTATTTTTTGCAGCTTCTAGGATGCGGTTGACAGGTGAGTAGTTAGGGAGGGGACCGTGTGGGAGATGTGCCTACACGGGGCGTCCCTGTAAACGACGCAATTCACGATTGCGTCCAACCGAAGCCTCCCACCTGAATGCTAATCTATGTAATTCCTGCTAGGTATGGTACAGCAGGCAAAGGGTGTATGACAGTGCACCTGATTGGCTGACTGGCGTCTGCTGGCCAGATAGAGGCAGGATATTGCTCTGGCTGGAAGTTAGCAATTGTGTTTGTTGCATTTGGCATTCAGTTTAGAGGTGGTGGCGTGAGTTCCCTGGAGGTGAGAGGTCCAGGGCTTGCCCGCACTTCCCTCTAGGTGTCGCATGGTGGTTTGGGGGCCCAAGCGAGTGAGAGAGACCTGGGGCCCCTGGACTGTCATGTGGACCAGTGTTTGTGATTTTAAATTTATTTTTTGCAGCTTCTAGGATGCGGTTGACAGGTGAGTGGTTAGGGAGGGGACCGTGTGGGAGATGTGCCTACACGGGGCGTCCCTGTAAACGACGCAATTCACGATTGCGTCCAACCGAAGCCTCCCACCTGAATGCTAATCTATGTAATTCCTGCTAGGTATGGTACAGCAGGCAAAGGGTGTATGACAGAGCACCTGATTGGCTGACTGGCGTCTGCTGGCCAGATAGAGGCAGGATATTGCTCTGGCTGGAAGTTAGCAATTGTGTTTGTTGCATTTGGCATTCAGTTTAGAGGTGGTGGGGTGAGTTTCCTGGAGGTGAGAGGTCCAGGGCTTGCCCGCACTTCCCTCTAGGTGTCGCATGGTGGTTTGGGGGCCCCAGCGAGTGAGAGAGACCTGGGGCCCCTGGGCTGTCATGTGGACCAGTGTTTGTGATTTTAAATTTATTTTTTGCAGCTTCTAGGATGCGGTTGACAGGTGAGTGGTTAGGGAGGGGACCGTGTGGGAGATGTGCCTACAGGGCGTCCCTGTAAACGACGCAATTCACGATTGCGTCCAACCGAAGCCTCCCACCTGAATGCTAATCTATGTAATTCCTGCTAGGTATGGTACAGCAGGCAAAGGGTGTATGACAGTGCACCTGATTGGCTGACTGGCGTCTGCTGGCCAGATAGAGGCAGGATATTGCTCTGGCTGGAAGTTAGCAATTGTGTTTGTTACAGGTGGCAATACATGTCAGCTGAGTAACCAATAGTAACAGTAAAACATCCTGACTGTGTGTCAGCTATAGCATAGTGGTTAAGAGCACTGCCTCTGACGTGAGAAACCAGGGTTCAATCCCAGCCAGGCATCATATGTTACTATTTATTATGTTACTATTTATTACATAAACCCCATAAATGTTAGCTGACTCTACCTCTGCGATCCCTACAGTAACTCCCCCGTGTACTGCGCAGACACAGACCATACTGGGCTTGCGTAGTACGCTTCTGGTGACATCAGTGGGATCGAGGACACGGCAACACTACCGCAGTGGTTTTCAGACTTTAAAGTATGAAATTCCAGAAGTGTACCGAAGGCGGGGCCGGAGCATCGGTGAGAGGCTGCGCGGGCACAGGATGTCTGCGGGGGACCATTAGAAGCCCCGGGTGAGTTCAACTCATTTTCCCCCAACCCCTCTACAGTGTCTCTTTCAATATTGCTCCAAAGTTTAGTTCATTCTTTCCGTCTGACCATTAGTCTCTGGATGAAAGCCAGAGGAAAAGGACAGAGATATTTCCAGACGGGAACAGAACGCACGCCAAAATTGGGAGACAAATTGTACACCACGATCAGATACCACATTTTCTGGAATACCATGTAACCTGACAATATTATCAATGAAAATTTGAGCCAGTTCCTTGGCAGAGGGTAACTTACTTAATGGAACAAAATGGTCACCTTACTGAATCTATCAATAACCACAAAGATCACAGTGAATCCCTGAGAAACCGGTAGATCTACTACAAAATTCATAGCAATATGAGTCCACAGTTTCTCAGGAATAGGTAAAGGTTGGACCCTGCAGTGACTTTCGTAGAGTGACAGGGACCCCCAGGTTAGGTAGTGAGTGACAGGCACCCCCCAGGTTATGTAGTGCGTGACAGGGACCCCTAGGTTAGGTAGTGAGTGACAGGCGCCCCCCAGGTTAGGTAGTGACAGGGACCCCCAGTTAGGTAGTGAGTGACAGGCACCCCCCCCCCCCCCCCACCCTCTCCTGACAGCCAGCAGCAGCATCAGACCTCGATCAGCGTGCGACCCGACCAGTTAGAGCGGGCGCACCACGCTGTATATGCGAAAGTGATATCACTTCCGCATATTAGTGCGGTGTCCGCTAGGTCCTAGCGCCCGCACTAGTGGTCGCCCGCTGATTGAGGTCTGACGCTGCTGGCTGTCTGGCAGCGGGCGGCAAGGGGGGGCAGCCCTAGAAATAGATTGGGGGCACCCCAGGACATGTTGGGGCACAGGCCTCCCTAAAATAGGGCTAGCGACACCCCTGGCATGCTAGATATAACTTTCTGTAATTGAGTTTCCCTTCTCAATTGTTTCGGCTGCTTTGCCATATAACATATTTACCTCTGTATACTCTTGATATTGATGTATTTTAATTGCTTTGTACTTGCATATCTTTTGAGTGAGGTTTGCTGTCAACCGCACACTTTTGTACTGCCATGGAATATGGTTGTATGTTCTGTTTTTGAAAAGCAATAAAATGACTTTAAAAAAAAAAACTGCCCATATTACAGTGATCCCTAAGAAGGGAAAAGATGACACCTTATGTGCAAATTACCGTCCTATCTCGTTGCTGAACGTGGATACTAAGATTTTTAGCAAAGTCCTCGCCAACCGTTTGATTCAGATCATCCCCTCCTTGATAGGAAGAGACCAGACAGGATTTGTTCCTGGCAGAGAAGCCAGGGACAATACAGCAAGAGCAATCACTCTGATTGCATACATGTTGAAGCAAAATGTCGAGGGTCTTCTCCTGTCAGTGGATGCGGAGAAGGCCTTTGACAGAGTAGCCTGGGACTATATGGTGGCAACCTTACAATACATAGGGGTAGGTGACCTTATGCTACAAAAGATCCTATCTCTGTATTCCTCCCCCTCAGCTCAAATTAAGGTAAACGGTTGCCTTTCAGAGTCCTTCTTGCTGAAGAATGGAATACGTCAAGGGTGTCCCCTGTCCCCTTTGGTTTTCATTCTGACCTTGGAACCCTTCATTAGACATATAAATAATAATGCTCTCATAACAGGTGTAAGGGTGGGGGGGGGGGGGGGTCTCAATTTAAAATTGCTGCATTTGCAGGCAATATTTTACTTTCACCTGCAGTGTTAGAAGCTTTTAAGGAATATGCAGTGCTTTCCAACTTTAAGATGAATTTAACTAAATCGGAAATTCTGAATGTCACAATTCCTCAGGCTGTTGTTTCAATCCTCAAGGTGCTTTTTCCTTTCAGATGACATGATGGGTTGATAACATATCTGGGGGTAAAAATTCCTGGTGACATTGATTCCCTTTTCAAACTGTTCTTTTTTTGGCTATACAAAAGACCATATTTGATTATTTAAAATGCTGGGACGGCCTCACTATTATTATTATTATTATAATTTATTGTATTTATAAAGTGCCAACATATTACGCAGCGCTGCACAATAGATAAATGGGTTAACATACAGGTAGAACATATGGAAACTCACAACAAAACAAGATCATGCAAATGATTTGATAACAATACAGTGTCATAGGTCAAAATAGAGACTGTTCGAGTCTACAAGAGGGGTGGTTGTGAGTAGGATTGCATAATCAAGCTATTAGGGAGGAGGGCCCTGCCAGAGGCTTACAATCTAAATCTATGTCCTGGTTTGGTTGCATTGCGGTTATTAAGATGAATGTGCTCCCCAGACTACTTTATTTGTTTCAAGCTATTCAATATCTCAATGGGCTTCAGAGCAGAATTGGCGATTTCATATGGCAAAAGTCTAGACTGAGACTTAATAGACAATTCCTATGCTTACCTAAACAATGTGGGGGTGCAGTGCTTCCTGATTTTAAAAGATATCATATGGCATGCTTACTTACTAGTTATTCATTGGTCATGCCATGGAGAAGCCAAAGTATGGGTTACCTTAGACGAACAAATTGTGGGCCAATCTGTCAGATGTCTTCCATGGATCCCTGATCCTGCTGCGAAGTCAATAGTTTCTGAATTTACCTTGATAAAAAGCATGTTATATACTTTTCAGAGAGCCTGTAAACATTTCCAGCTTTCCTCAATTAACTAGCTTGTTACACAATGCTCACTTTGGACCGGGTTTAAGTAATCCACAGTTTAAAATGGAAGGAAAATTTGAATTTAAAGTATGCCAACTGACAAGTGGGGGGAAAGTATCTAAATGTATTGGGGATTGTCAGATACCCTCCTGGCCTTTTCGTCAGATCTGTTCTTATGTCTACAATATAGCTAATAAGGTTCACTTCTGTCATCCTTTGTCTGCGTTTGAGGAGATGTGCCATAGAGGAGAGAACGTACCCCATACAGTCTCAAAGATCTACAGACTTATGTTCGATTTAGGCCTGGAAGTACCTCTTCCTTTCACAAATAAGTGGGAGTCTACAGAGGCAGGAGGAGATAGTGAGGTGGACTGGGAGAATATTTTCATCCTGATTCACAAATGTTCAGTAAATTCTTCAATTCAAGAGGCTAATTTTAAACTTCTTACCAGATGGCATAAAACTCCCGCAGTTGAAAAAAGACTTCCGTCCATTGAGTTCAACCAGAGAACAAAGTACAACACCAGCCTGCTCCCTCACATATCCCTGTTGATCCAGAGGAAGGCGAAAAACCCTTACAAGGCATGGTCCAATTAGCCCCAAAAGGGAAAAAATTCCTTCCCGAATCCGGATGGCAATCAGATAAAATCCCTGGATCAACATCACTGGGCATTACCTAGTAATTGTAGCCATGGATGTCTTTCAACGCAAGGGAAGCATCTAAGCCCCCTTTAAATGCAGGTATAGAATTTGCTGTAACTACTTCCTGTGACAATGCATTCCACATCTTAATCACTCTTACTGTAAAGAATCCTTTCCTAAATAATTGGCTAATACGTTTTTCCTCCTTGCGCAGATCATGTCCTCTAGTCCTTTGAGAAGGCCTAGGGACAAAAGGCTCATCCTCCAAGCTTTTATATTGTCCTCTGATGTATTTATACATGTTAATTAGATCCCTTCTCAGGCATCTTTTCTCTAGACTAAATAAACTCAGTTTATCTAACCTTCCTTGGTAAGCGAGACCTTCCATCCCTTATATCAATTCTGTTGCTCGTCTCTGCACCTGCTCTAACACTGCAATATGTTTCCTGTAATGTGGTGCCCAGAACTAAATTCCATATTCCAGATTTGGTCTGAAACGATTGTGAAACTTCCTCCGTGATCAGCGCACAACGCGTGCGCTGATACGGCGGAAATCCTCCACAAGCGTATCATTGCAGAAACCCAGCAAAAGGTGCTACGCACCCGTAGAGGGAAATTCCTGTCGGCAGATGGCGTTGTGGAGTGCAGAGGAACCAATTCTCTGCACCTCCACAAATGCCAGACAGGAATTGTACGAAGCGCAGAACGCAATCGCAAGAGAAGCGATTGCGAATGAGAACGAGCAAAGGGACAGGTCATATGTGTGTGCACCAAACTAGTCGTCAACCCGCGATAAGAAGTAGATAAGAAGGAGGAACGCGATCGCGAGAGGTGCGATCGCCAGACGTGACACAAGGTTATAGCAAGGCAGAGCACGAGAGTAGCAAAGGCACAGCAAATCATACAATGAGGAGATACGGAAAATAACAAACGCTAGCTAAAAGCGAACACCGCACTCATTTGCAACAGTGCACGCGTTTATGCGCGGTCTCCACGTGATAAGCACAATAGAGACAAGCACGCCTAACTAACCATCGACAGACAAACATGAAACAGAGGACGCGAACGCTTGCTTAACGGTTACCTCACCGAGCCTCCAGCAAGCATTCGTAGCAGACAAGACAGACACACGAAAACAGGGACAAGCGAGAGATAGGATCCACAGCACTAGCGAAAGTGGCTAGCGCGATCCAGGAAGACAGAACAGCTGCAAAACTGACAGAAGCTCTTCTTTCCAGAGTCCTGCAGCATGCAAACCTAAACAATGGTCAAAAAGCTGCCTGCCTGCACAGGCAGCTGAGCAGATCATTACAGTTCCCCCCCCCTCCAGGGTCGAATTCCAGACGACCCTCAAAACTGCTATTAGCAAAAGACTCCAACCGAAGACTCATGAAGGTCGGGACAGCCCGACAAGGTCCAATTCCAGAGTCAGTCCACCCAAAACCGACCTCATCGGAAACAGAAGCCACCGAAACATGCCCATCAGCACTACAAGTCTCAGCGTAACACCCATCAGGACTGTGGATACCAGAGAAGAAGCCACAGACACCCTCCAGACAATACCCACCACCTTCCAAGGAGCGTCCGAAAATACCAAATCTGCCACAAAACCTGTTCGAAGTGTCTCTTTCAAAACAAAAGCCGCTGTTGATCGTATTCAGGGTACCAAGCAAAACTTCTCTCGGAATCTCCCAGAACGCCTTGAAGCTCCGCAGAGATTCCAAGAAGCCAGAACGCTCACCAGGCTCACATGGAGAGCTACCAAGCACCCCCATGGAACCTATGACAGTTCCAGATTCAGAATTAGCAGGACACCCATCAAGATCAGGACTTTCAGGGACCACTTCTGGGCATGCAAGCAGGCAGGCTAAATCAGAACATGTCTCCACCGAGGAAGCATCTGAGTACGCTGGTAACCGAGGCACACTTGGGCTTTCTGGGTCACAGAGCACACTGGGGTACACCAGCACAGGAGAAACCTCAGGACATGTCGGGGAACTGCCAACCTCAGAGTCCGGCACGACCAGACCAAAACCAGGACCGGGCAGAAAATCATCACGAGTAGAGGTCACAGGTACTGGTATTTCAAAAGAAGACTCGGTCTCAGGCTTAGAGATCTCAATGACTGTAATGGTATCTGACAGAAATTCATCATTGACTACCCATGACTGAAGCTCCACCAGAGCTGAAAAGGTAGCCAGCAAGGCAGCAATGCCCACGGAAGAGGGCAACACCTCAGAAGGACTTGGGGGGCAGGAGACATCTCCTACAAGTTCTGCACCCTTTGGGAGGAACTCGGAGACCTCCAGAACATCAAACAGGACCTCAGGAACATCATTTTCCAGGTTTTCTAAGAAGGATTCTGAACTATCCATGTTACAGGGCTGAACATTAAATACCTCCTGCAGGCAGCGCAGATGTCCCAGGAATGGTTCCACCATAACCTGAGACTGAACTTCATCATAATTAGCGGGATGTACAGGAATATTTACTGGAACACACACTGACTCCCTAACTTCATTCTCACTGTACCCAGAATTCTGTGTGGCAGTCAAACTAGCTTGTAACTCCAAAACTGCAGAAAAACAGGTGAGTATAGTGGCAATACCTAGACGAGCCTCTAGGGACACTGCAGGGGATTCTAAGCAAGGCCACATTGACTCATCCAGAGTACAGGGTGCAGAATCAGCACTTCCCTCAGAGCAAGAAAGGGGCTCACAAACGTCAGTGTGAAAGGAAAACATGTTTTCATTCATGGTACAGGGCAGGTTCAGAGAAAGCGTCTCTGAACAAGGCAAAGACGGTTCAGCATCAGATTCGCAAAACCGAAGCGCTGTCTCACTCTTAGATTCGGCTAACAATGTCGAATCCGAGGAGTCAGAACGCAAAACCTGCGAATCAAAAATCACCTTAGGTTGTGAAACTGATGCTTCCATAGCGCAAACCTCCGCGATCTGCGGGGCAGACTGTAAGATGCTCAGGACAGAAACACTGGGACAACTGTCACCAGGCAACGGGCCCTTACAGGTGTGAACAGGGTGAGACAGAGACTCATCTGCAGAAGAAATAGCGACATCAACAGAATAAACTTTATTAGGCATATTAATTTTACTTTTGACGCTGCATAGTCGAGAAATTTTCCCCATAGCAGGGTCACAGACGGAAGATCTCAAAGATCTGTTTCTAAATGACAAAGGATCCCACACATCCTTGAGGAAACCGGCAGACTCATGCCGATCACAATCTGCAGGAACATCCAAGAAATAGGCATCAGATCGCACAGATTCAAACTGCACACTGTCAGGAGCGAATCCTTCAGGATTCGCACAGGAATCAACCACAGCGGCACACTCATTCATTTCAGATTGCACAAAGTCAAGACTCACATGCTTTACCCCAGAAAGGCAGGAACAATCATCCGACAACGATGTCTCTTTATTGGAATCAATTGGTTGGTGTGTGTGCAACTCATCCAAAATCGCCTGCCACACATAAATCACCAGATCCACATCATCCTTGTCACATTCATCGGAATCAATCAGAAGGTACATTGAATCGAGACAAGCATTCAAGACATCTTTGCTTTTTGCGATGTAAAAATCGCAAAAGGCTTTCCAATCAAAATCAAATTCCTCCAGCAAGGCCCCAACATCCCAGGAAGCAAATGGGGGTTCAAACAGGTCAGTATCCAGAAAATCTCCATATGTGTGAAGATCAGGAACAAGAACAGATTTTTTAACTGCTGTAATATAGTGTGCGATCCTACCTATAATAGGCTCCACATAAGCTTTGGATTGGGGCAACAAAACCTGAGACTGAGAAATCTCTCTGAAATCATCACATTCAAGTGCTTTCCCTACTTCAGAGTTTACAGAACTAATTTCTTTATTTGTAGTTGCTATGGGCATGGATTTTTCCGCTGGGAAGACTTCCTAGATCTTTTACGTTTTGACTTAGCAGCTCTGGACGGCTGCTTTTTGGATGAAAGAGTAGATGGAACAGCTGCTGACAACAACTCATTAAGGGGGTATGGTAATTGAGGTAATCTCAGCCAATTGTGAATTAAAAAGGCCAAGAATTCCAGGGGTCTTTGACTCAGGGTGGTATGATCTAACACATCATAAGCCCACATTGACATTTCGCCCCCCAACAGAATGTAGACCATTTGGGAGGCCCAGGTAGACACTGGGGTGCATTGGAATTCAGGGTTCACCAAAAGTTTAGTGCACTCAGACAAAAACTCGTCTGCTGACTCAGGTTCAAGATTTTTAAATCTCTTAAAGGTACTAGAGCCATACTCGACAAAATCGTACAAATCGGAAATTCCCTCTACACTGGGAATTTTGGTTGGGCTGGTCATACTGTAACGATTGTGGAACTTGCTCCGTGATCAGCGCACAACGCGTGCGCTGATACGGCGGAAATCCTCCACAAGCGTATAATTGCAGAAACCCAGCAAAAGGTGCTACGCACCCGTAGAGGGAAATTCCTGTCGGCAGATGGTGTTGTGGAGTGCAGAGGAACCAATCCTCTGCACCTCCACAAATGCCAGACAGGAATTGTACGAAGCGCAGAACACAATCGCAAGAGAAGCGATTGCGAATGAGAACGAGCAAAGGGACAGGTCGTATGTGTGTGCACCAAACTAGTCGTCAACCCGCGACGGTGCACACACCACAGCAGATAAGAAGTAGGAACGCGATCGCGAGAGGTGCGATCGCCAGACGTGACACAAGGTTATAGCAAGGCAGAGCACGAGAGTAGCAAAGGCACAGCAGATAGGATCCACAGCACTAGCGCAGGAAGACAGAACAGAAGGATCCACAGCACTAGCGCAGGATGCCAGTGCGATCTAGGTAGACAGAACAGAAGGATCCACAGCACTAGCACAGGATGCCAGTGTGATCCAGGTAGACAGAACAGAAGGATCCACAGCACTAGCGCGAAGCGGCTAGCGCGATCCAGGAAGACAGAACAGAAGGATCCACAGCACTAGTGCAGGATGCTAGTGCGATCCAGGTACAGATCAGAAGGGGCTACCAGTAACAACCGCTGTTCCGGTTAGCACCCAGACACACAGAACGATTTCCCGTCGACCACCTCTGGGACAGGACAATCGCAACAGACAAACAAAACAGATAAGCAATCCTAACTGCACTAAGGAAACATGCCCAGTGCAGTTTCCAGGGATTACTCTAAGCTGATCTTCAAACAAAGAGCAAGGCTGACACTCCTCCAGGAGTGTTACACAGGACTAAATCCTTATGACCAGCCAAGCATTGTGGGAAACACATAGTACTTATAGTACACGCCTCCAATGAATGTGGCCAGGCAATTTGCATGACAACGTATGCAAATTCCTCAGCAAGCACAAGCTGCAAAACTGACAGAAGCTCTTCTTTCCAGAGTCCTGCAGCATGCAAACCTAAACAATGGTCAAAAAGCTGCCTGCCTGCACAGGCAGCTGAGCAGATCATTACATGGTCTTACTAGAGAGTTAAACAGGTGAAATATTATGCTAGCATCTCGAGTTTTTATTTCCCTTTTAATGCATCCCAAAATGTTATTAGCTTTAGCTGCAGCGGCTTGGCATTGAATACGATTATTTAACTTGTTGTCGATGAGTACTCCTAAGTCCTTCTCCAAGTTTGATGTCCCCAACTGTATTCCATTTATTTTGTATGGTGCTAGACCATTGGTACGACCAAAATGCAGGAGTTTACATTTTTCAACATTGAATTTCATCTGCCATTTATGTGCCCATATAGCCCCCCTATCCAGATCCTGTTGCAATATGTCACTATCTTCCTGAGAGTTGATGATTCTGCACAATTTTGTATCATCTGCAAAAATAGCAACAATGCTTTCTGCTGCATCTACGAGGTCATTAATAAATAAATTGAAGAGCACTGGACCCAGTACAGACCCCTATGGGACCCCACTGCTAACAGTCACCCATTTTGAGTATGATCCATTGACCACAACTCTTTGTTTTCTGTCCATTAGCCAGTTCCCTATCTATGCACACAGACTCTTCCTCAGTCCTTGCATCCTCAACTTTTGCACCAGACTTCTGTGGGGAACAGTGTCGAAGGCCTTAGCAAAGTCCAAATATATCACATCTACAGCATTCCCAATATCCACATTAGCGTTCACTACCTCATAAAAGCTGAGCATGTTAGTCAAACACAACCTGTCTTTAGTAAACCCATGCTGATGCTGAGAAATACAATTATTTTCTACTATGAAGTCATGTATAGTATCTTTTAGTAACCCCTCAAATAGTTTGCTTACAACTGATGTTAAGCTTACTGGTCTATAATTTCCTGGATCAGATTTTTTGCCCTTCTTAAATAATGGGAAAACGTGGGCTGTACGCCAATCTACTGGGACTCTGCCAGTTGAAAGAGAGTCACAAAAGATAAGATAAAGGGGTTTATCTATGACTGAACTTAAGGTAGCCATACACTGGTCGATTTGCCATCAGATTCGACCAACAGATAGATCCCTCTCTGATCGAATCTGATCAGAGAGGGATCGTATGGCTACCTTTACTGCAAACAGATTGCGAACCGATTTCAGCCTGAAACCGTTCACAATCTGTGGTGGTGGTGGTGCTGCCGCCGCTCCCCCCGCCTGCATACATTACCTGCTCCGCCGGCGCGACTGCCCCCGGTCACCGCTGCTTCGTCTCCGCTCTGGTCTCCAGCATGCTTCACTTCTTCCTGCCTGGCAGGAAGTTTAAACTTCCTGCCGGGCTAGAAGAAGTGAAGCATGCCGGACCCGGAGACCAGACCAGAGCGGAGACGGAGCAGCGGTGACTGGGGGCAGTCGCGCCGGCGGAGCAGGTAATGTATGCGGGCTCTATTGCGTCGGTCGTTGGGCACTCGAACGCCGCTAGCGACGCGCTCCCTACCCGCGGGCGATCGACGGTAATTTTCCGCACGGAGCGATCGACGGGATAGATCGAAATTCGCCGTGTAGCGGGAACGATGTGACAGCAGATTCAATCCCAGTGATCGAATCTGCTGTCGATCTGGCGAGAATCGGCCTAGTGTATGGTCAGCATAAATTCCCTTAGGACCCAAGGACGCATGCCATCCAGGCCAGGTGCCTTGTCTATTTTTAATTTATTTAGTCTTGCCTTCTCTTCTTCCTGCATTAAGTATTTAATTACAATTGAAAGCTTGAAACTCTTCTGTATCTGTAGTTTGCATGCAACAGTGATGTTTCCATTGTGTAGACAGAAGCAAAGAAAGAATTTAATAACTCTGCCTTACCTTGGTCATCCACTATTGAGTTCCCACCCTCATCCTTTAGCAGTCCAATACAGTCAACCTTTTTTTTTTTTTTTTTTTTTGTAGAGTTGATGTACTTCTTTGGGTTAGATTTGATATCCCTAGCGATTTGATTTTCACCTTCATTCTTTGTCTTTGCCAGCCTAATTCCTTTTTTACAACTTATATTGCACTCCTTATAATTGCTTAATGCAGCCTCGTCCCCTCCTGTTTTAGGACCTTATAGGCATTCTTTTTCAACTTCATTTTATCTCTAACCTTTCTATTCATCCATACAGGCCTTTTTTATTCCTAGATGTTTTGTTTTGTGTCCATATGGGACATATAAAAACTCTTTGTTGATGCATCTTCTCAATGCAGCCAAAGTTCTTATTCCTCATTGGTGGAAATCAAATAGAGTTCCTTCTATGAAAGACTGTCTAAATAAAGTGGACTTTATCTATTCGATGGAAGAGCTGAGGGCGGTGAATCTTGATAGAACACACACGCTTGTGATTACTTGGGCACAGTGGATTGATTTCAAGGATACTAAAGAGTATAGGTCACTGATGGGAACAGATCAAACTTAAAAATACCAAAATCTATGTATAACATGTATAATATGTAACTATGTAACTATGTATAACATGCACCTATATTGAGTCCGCAAGGAGAAAAGCGCAATATAAATGTTATTTGTCTTGTCTTGTCTTATATTCTCAGAGTGGTAGTCTTGATTTAACTTATGAAGCTGATCCTTCCTGGTTAGCTGGAGGGGTATATCCGTGACTCTCTGGGATTTCCCACGATATTTTACATTGTTGTTTCTTTTCCTTCTGATATAATAATCTGTCCTGTAATAACTATTGATATCATTATATGGTTTCAGTAATAAGTTCTTCGGAAAACCTGACAGGATGTTCTTGTTTTACATATTATCTGGACTCTGTGTCTTATCATTCCTGATAGTGCTCTATCATGGCTCTCCAATGGTTATGACATAAGACAACACCTCCTAGTTTATTTTATACATGACAACTTTACTGGCTCTTTTAATAGTCAGCATCTTGTCAAAGCTGCGGTTGACCATTATACTGTATTGCTATGTAAAGTTTATATTTTTGTCTATCTTATGCTGATAATATCAAAAAATGTTCTTTGTTTCTTTTGTACTATTGACTATTTTGGCAATAAACTTTTTTCATGGTTAAAAATAAACAAGTATATTGTCTCAAATGTCAACATACAAATACTCATCAAAGGATCTTTTTCTCCCTGCCCTCCCAATAAACAATTACAAATCAACACTTCATTAGCTCTCCATTTAAAGTCCTTCGGGATACTGAGGAAAAGCAAGAGGGTCGGGGAGGCAGTGCATCCAACAACAAACACCAGGGAAAGGGTAACAGCTTTGACAGTGACGTCTAAAAAACATAACTTTCCCCAGGAAAGCTCCATCACAGCCACACTTTGCAATGCCATATCAATAAATAATAAAACAGCAACCATACATGACCTAATAGAGCTCTATGATCTGACCTTTTTGATGGAGACCTGGATTGGGGAACATGCAGGCTCCACTCTGGAAGCAGTTGTGCCAGTTAGCTACTCAGTCTTGCACTGTGACAGGCAAGACCACAAAGGACGGAGGATTGCCATATGCTTCAGAGCCTCTTTGAACATAAGGTCCCTGGCCATAGGCCCCACTGGACAATTTGAATGCCTGGCAGCCCAACTCTCAGCTGAGAAAAACAACATATTGCTCATATACTGCCCCCAGGTAATGGCTCAGCCTTTCCTAAGGAAATCTCTGAACTCATATCTTGCCTAACAGTGGAACACCCTAGATGGATCATCCTGGGAGATTTTAATGCATGACTCCCACCTAGGAAGAGGACTACTTTTCACAATTAATGAACTGGGTTTCTCTTAGAATCAGATCAGAATCTTTATTTCGCCAAGCATGACAGGGTCATGCCTGGAATTGGGTTTGGCACATACAGAGCTCAGCAATTCCAAAGACAAAAACGACAACAATGCAATTTACAGGAGATATATTATTATTATTTATTGTATTTATAAAGCGCCAACATATTACGCAGTGCTGCACAATAGATAAATGGGTTAACATACAGGTAGAACATACGGAAACTCACAACAAAACAAGATCATGCAAATGATTTGATAACAATACAGTGTCATAGGTCAAGATGGAGACTGTTCGAGTCTACAAGAAGGGTGGTTGTGAGTAAGATTGCATAATCAAGCTGGATACATTAGGGAGGAGAGCCCTGCCACAGGCTTACAATCTAAAGGGTGGGGTGGAGACAATAGGTGCGTCTTTTGAGAGGGGGTCTAACAGAACATATTATGATGCTGGTGTAGGGGGGTATGCGAGCGTGAAGAGGTGAGTCTTGAGAGCTTGTTTGAAGGTATTAAAGGTGGGGGCGAGTCTGACGGCTGGTGGGAGAGAGTTCCAGAGAGTAGGGGCAGCCCTGGTGAAGTCCTGCAATCGTGCGTGTGACTGAGTTATGCGAGGTGCGACTAGGCGCAGGTCATTGGAGGATCTGAGGGGGCGGGCTGGTAGGTGCCTGTGGACCAGATCAGAGATGTAGGTCGGGCAGGTCTTGTGCACTGATTTGTAGGCCAAGCACAGGATTTTGAAATTGATCCTAAAGCTGATGGGGAGCCAGTGTAGTGCTTTACAGAGCGGAGTTGTAGAGGCGCTGCGGTGAGAAGAATGTATCAGTCTGGCTGCCACATTCATTACCAATTTAAGTGGGTCAGTACGGTTAGAGGGGAGACCAGATAAAAGAGAATTGCAGTAGTCTAGGCGGGAGATGACAAGGGCATGGATAAGTAGTTTAGTGGTGTCAGGGGACAGGTAGGAGTGGAGCTTGGAGATGTTGCGGAGGTGGAAGTTGCAGGATCTGGCAATACCTTGGATGTGGGCTGTAAAGGAAAGTTCAGAGTCCAGAGTAACGCCTAGACAGCGGGCTTGGGAGGTAGGGTGGATAGTAGTATTTTCAATAGTGACGTGCAGATCTGGGAGGGGTGCAGCTGTGCGGGGTGGGAATATTAAAAGCTCAGTCTTGTCCAAATTAAGCTTTAGGTACCTGGCAGCCATCCAGATATACACTGTAAAGCATTGACAAGATAATACAGGAGCATGTAGCAAGAAAGTAAGTTCAGATCGCGATATCAGACTATGAGAACAGTGCAGATGAGTGCATCTAAAGCCATTACAGTTCCAGGCAGACAGGATGCCTGTGATAGGGCCAGACTGTAAACCTAAATAGGAGGTGGTGGAGGCAGAACATGAGATGAGTTCAGGAGGTTGACGGCAGAGGGAAAAAAACAGTTCCGGTGCCTCGTAGTCCTGGTGGGGATGACCCGGAATCTCCGCCCTGAACGTAGGCGGCTGAAGTAGCCCTGGCCGGGATGGGAGGAGTCATTGGCTATCTTCAGCGCTCTAGTGCGCAGTCTTGTGTTGTAAAGTTGTTCAAGTGAAGGGAGGGGTTTCCCGATGATTCTCTCTGCTAATCTAATGACCCTCTGGAGTTTGTGCCTATCGCTGGCAGAGGAACCAGTGTACCAGACCAGGAGCGTACCAGACCAGGATGGAAGAGCAGAGTATAGACTCTGTGGTGGCAGAGTAGAATCTTGTGAGAACCTGGTGGGGCATGCCAAACTTTTTCAGCTGGCGGAGCAAGAAGAGTATTTTCTGGGCCTTCGCCAGGGTGGAGCTGTTGTTAGCCCTCCATCTCTTAGGCTGTCAACCTCCCCACCCACAAGAAAGGGCACACTCTAGATCTTATATTCCATTCTGGACTTTTAATATCACACATGGAAATAATCCCAGTGGTATGGGCAGACCACCACACCATCCACTTCTCTCTGACAGCACCAGCAAAAAAAACACAGAAGGAAAGAACTCATAAAATACCGATCTTTGAAAGATGTCTCACCCCAGCACATTCAGAATAGCCTCAACTGTGACAGACTGACAAATCATTGCTCAGACCTAGACTCCATGGTCTTGACCTACAACAATGCAGTGTCATCTGCTTTTGATGTCCTTGCTCCAGTATGCATCAAACTGTCTACAACACTTCTTCATGCATGGTGGTTTGATAGCTCACTAAAAGACCTAAAAAAAGTGTGCAGACTAGAAAGAAAATGGCATAAATCTCAGGATTCAAAAGATAAAAACATCCTTGTCTCGCACCTGGGAAGCTACCAAAATGCGATCACCAAGAAAAAATCCTCCTACCTATCACAGTAGATTGCAAAGGATGCCAACAGGCCAGCTCAATTATTCCGCACAGTTGATAGACTGTAACCCTTCCTGTCAAAATTCCAATATAGGAGCTAAGTGAGAAATTAGCTTGCAAGTTTTCTGACAAAGTGTTGTCTATATGGTCTCTCATTCAGTCTACAGCACCTAAGACTTATTCAACGTCTGTTAATAGTTGAAAGAAAAACCTAACACCCTGGATTGACTTCAAAGGCATTAGTGAGGAAGAGATCTCAGACATCCTCTGTCAACTCCGCCAGACAACCTGCGACCTGGACCCTGGACCAACTAAGCACATCCTGAATGTGAGGATCCGCGCGGCTGCCTGCGCAGGCAGGCAGCCTTTGGACCACTGTTCAGGTCTGCATTCTGCAGGTCTCTGGAAGAGAGACCTTTTGTCAGTTGTGCAGCTTGCTGCTGAGGAATTTGCATATGTTTGTCATGCAGATTGCCTAGCCACATCCTTTGTGGGCTTGCTCTATAAAGAGCTATGTTTCCCACAGTAAGTTGCTGGTCATAAAGAGTTAGTCCTGTGGAACACTCGCCTGGAGTGTCAGCCTTGCTCTTTGTTTGAAGATTAGCCTAGAGTAATTCCTGGGACTGCACTAGGCAGGTTACCCTAGTGCAGTTAGGATTGCTTATCTGTTTTGTTTGTCTGTTGCGATTGTCCTGTCCCAGCGGTGGTAGACAGGAAATCGTTCTGTGTGTCTGGGTGCTAACCGGAACAGCGGTTGTTACTGGTAGCCCCTTCTGATCTGTTTTCCTGGATCGCACCAGCCTCTTGCGCTAGTGCTGTGGATCCTTCTGGTCTGCTACTCTGTACTTGGATCGCACTACCATCTTGCGCTAGTGCTGTGGATCCTTCTGTTCTGTCTTCCTGGATCGCGCTGGCCACTTTCGCTAGTGCTGTGGATCCTATCTCTCGCTTGTTCATGTTTTCGTGTGTCTGTCTTGCCTGCTGCGAACGCTTGCTGGAGGCTCGGTGAGGTAACCATTAAGCAAGCGCTCACGTCCTCTGTTTCATGTTTGTTTGTCGGTGGTTAGTTAGGCGTGCTTGTCTCTATTGTGCTTATCACGTGGAGACCACGCATAAACGCGTGCACTGTTGCGAATGAGTGCGGTGTTCGCGTTTAGCTAGCTTTTGTTATTTTCCTTATCTCCTCATTGTATGATTTGCTGTGCCTTTACTACTCTCGTGCTCTGCCTTGCTGTAGCCTTGTGTCACGTCTGGCGATCACACCTCTCGCGATCGCGTTCCTACTTCATATCTGCTGTGGTGTGTGCACCGTCGCGGGTTGGCGACTAGTTTGGTGCACACACATACAATCTGTCTCTGTGCTCATTCTCAATCGCCTCTCTTGCGATTGCGTTTCTTCCCTTCGTACAATTCCTGTCTGGCGTGTGTGGTAGGGCAGAGGAGCTGTTCCTCTGCACTCCACAGCTCCACCTGCCGACAGGAATTTCCCTCTACAGGTGCATTGCACCTTCTGCTGGGTTTCCTCAAATTATACGCTTGTGGAGGATTTCCGCAGTGTCAGCGTACGCCTTGTGCGCTGATCACGGAGAGAATTCCACAACCGTTACACTTAAATGCCCTGACCTGTTTGGACCAGTATTTCACAAAATAGTCAATTGCTATCTGCAAGCAGGGAGGTTTCTTACATCTCTAAAAGAAGGTATCATCAAGCCCCTTCTTAAAAAAATCTTCCATCGATCCATCTGCAATGAGCAGCTACAGACCTGTCTCCAACCTCCCCTTCTTAGGTAAAGTTATTGACAAGGCTGTCCATCTGCAACCTGAAGCCAGACTCTCAGCAAATAACATCCTGGACCCTCTACAATCTGGTTTTAAGAAACACCACAGCTGTGAAACAGCCCTCATCCAAGTCTGCAACGATCTGCTCATGGCAAGGGACAGAGAGGAATGCTCCATCCTAATCCTATTGGATCTCTCAGCAGCTTTTGATACAGGTGACCATGAAATATTGCTCAACAGACTGCAGGAGTACTGTGGCATCAATGGCTCAGTCCTCCAGTTATAAAGCAGAGGGACACCAAGAGCCCCAATAGTGTAATTCGTCTTGGGGACAACAAAATAAATGAGAAGTTAAAATTATACTTACAAACCAGGGTTACCAATAGGCAACCACTGTATACAGGGCCGGCGCTACCATTAAGGCAAAGGAGGCAGCTGCCCCAGGGCCCCAGAGCTTGTAGGGGCCCCCAGTGGCTACAAGAGGAAAAACATTTTTTTCAAATCGGCCTTATAGTTTTTGAGAAAATCGATTTTAAAGTTTTAAAGGAAAAAAAAACACATTTAAAAACCTGCCGACTTTAATGGTTAATAGCAAATCCACCTTAAATGCTAGAAACCCTAAATGTGCAGGATATGTTAAGGAGATCATTAGGAATAAGAGGAAAAAACTATTTTTCAAAAAGACCTTATAGTTTTTGAGAAAATCGATTTTAAAGTTTAGAAGGAAAAAAGTATAGTTTTAAATGCGGTAAATGTAACTTTTAGTAGCAAACCTAACGGTAGTGTCATTTTACATGTATCAAACGAAAGCGCAATCAATTTCCTGACGGGGTTTCCAGGGGGTCTATACGCAGCCGCAGCGCTTTGGCCAGGGATCGCTATACAGCGCAATATGGCTGTATGAAGATCCCTGTCATTTTTTCCTATTTTCCCAATTTTTTTTTTGTTTAGAGTGTGGGAATTTAAAAAAAAAAATAATTATGTGGGGTTCCCCCTCCTGAAACTTTTTAACCCCTTGTCCCCCATGCAGGCTGGGATAGCCAGAATGTGGAGCTCTGACCGATTGGGACTTCACACCCTGACTATACCAGCTGCAAAAAAGGTCCTCTAATGCCGATTTTTGTTCCGGGGTATATGTTGGGGGGGCCCCCCAGGTTTATTCTGCCCTAGGGCCCCATTGTTGCTTAAACCGGCCCTGACTGTATAGGCAGGTGGGGAGAACAATCCTGACCCCACTCAGGAATAAAAAGTTGCTCTCTGTAGACAGGAAAATAGGGTAACAACCCTCCACCCAGGGTGGACTCAATGTAGTGTACAAGATACAGAGGCGCCAACAGAATAAAAGGTAATTAAATGAACTTAAAAAAACAACCGGTTAAACAGAGGAGGCAGCGGTGGTCTTACCCCCTCCAAACAGACACAGGCAAGGACTGCGATTCAGACAGTCAACAATTTATTTGGAACTCTGTGTCACAGAGGATGTTCCATCCTAATCTTGTTGGATCTCTCAGCGGCTTTTGATACAGTTGACCTTGAAATCCTGATTAAAGGGGAACTTCAGCCTAAACAAACATACTGTCATTAAGTTACATTAGTTATGTAAATTAGAATAGATAGGTAATATAATCTTTTACCCACCCTGTTTTAAAAGAACAGGCAAATGTTTGTGATTCATGGGGGCTGCCATCTTTGTCATGGGGACAGCCATCTTTTTGGTTGAAAGGAAGTGACAAGGAGCAAGAGACACAGTTCCAACTGCCCTGTGTCCTGGTTACCCCTCCCAGCTGCACACACTAGGCTTCAAATGTCAAATTCAAAATGTGAAAAAAAATGTGCACCAAAACAGCAGAACGAGAACAACAACATCAGAAATCCCATCATGCTTTGCACAGCATCAGGGGAAAAATGCCCGGGCAGTTTTCTTCTGTGCAGCTAAAAATGAGGCTTGTATAAGAGAAACAAAGTTCTGATGCTGTGAAACTGTTAAAGAAACACCAAGCCTTTTCAGTGCTGCTGAGTCGATTTTTAGTCTGGAGGTTCACTTTAACAGACTGCAGGAGTACTGTGGCATCAGTGGATCAGTCCTCCAGTGGTTCAGATCATCCTGACTGACAGAACACAGAGAGTATCCCTAGGACCTATAATGTCCAAACCTGCACCTCTACAATTCGGAGTGCCACAAGGATCAATCCTATCCCCTCTGCTGTTTGCAATCTACATGTTGCCGCTCGGTACACTTATCCAACGACATTGCCTGACGTACCACTGCTACGCCGATGACACACAGCTATACCTGTCCTTCAAACCTGGTGGAACAGACCCTACTCCAAAAATAAACTCTTGCTTAGCTGAGCTACAGGCATGGTTGAATGATAACTGGTTGCAACTGAATGCTGACAAAACTGAGGTCCTTTTTGTCCAAAGACAGTGCTCGAAATCAAAACAGCTCTATCCTAAAGCAACACCAATCAGGATTGGGAATTCAGACATAAACAGCTCCAACCTTGTGCGCAGCCTTGGCGTACTAATCGATGGGGAATTGAGTTTCAGAAACCAAATTTCATCTGTGGTTAAATATTCCTACTTTCATCTGAAGAACATTGCAAAGATTAAACATCTGGTTCCCCCAGAGGATCTTCCAACCCTAGTTCACACCTTCATCACATCATGGCTGGACTACTGCAATGCCCTTTATGCTGGCCTCCCCAAAAAGGACCTGCGGCGCCTGCAATTAGTGCAGAATGCTGCTGCCAGATTACTAACAAACCAACCTCGCCACTGTCACGTTACACTGATCCTCCGCTCACTGCACTGACTACCAGTAGAATGGAGAATACTCTTCAAGATTGGACTGCTGACATTCAAATCCCTGCACAATCTGGGCCCTGGATACATGAAGGTCTTGCTGAAGCTGCACCACACCTCTCACAACCTCAGATCAGCAAGTTCTATAAACTTGGTCACTCCCAGAGTGCACCTCAAAAAAACTGGAGATAGAGCCTTCTGTCATGCTGCCCCTACTCTTTGGAACTCCCTGCCACACCCAGTAAAGACAGCACCATCCCTGGAGCTATTCAAATCCAGACTGAAAAGCCACATGTTTAGCCTGGCATTTCCAGACTTATAAAATTCTTCCTCTGTACCACGATGGTCTGAGCCATGCTTATGCGCTTTGAGTCTTACGGGAGAAAAGTGCTTTACAAATGTTATTTGTTGTTGTTGTTGTTGTTGTTGTTATTTATCATTTCTAACTTACAGGGTTCCACCGTTAAATCTAAAAATCGTGGACTGTGATTGGTTTGTAAGCCAGAGGGGGCAGGCTTTGTCCCACCCCAAAAATAGCTCCCAAAAAAACAGGATGCCTTTAGGGAGGGTCAGTCCTCTCTTGTGTAACATCACCTGATCAGGCCAGCCAGAGGACCATGTGGCTGGTGGCCATTTTCCTGAACTGAAACAAAGGACTTTGACTTGTGTTATTATTATTATTAATGATTTATATAGCGCCAGCATCTTCCACAGCGCTGTACAATAGCATACAGGGTATAACAGTACAAAGCATACAATACAAACAGTAGATACAAAACAAGAGGATATAACAGCTAAAACAGTGAACAAATTAACAACATATTTTACACAGAGGTGGGATGTATATACACCCATTACACAGCATTGTGAGACAAAAGGGAAGAGAGTCCTGGCCAAAAGGCCTTACAGTCTAAACATTTAAGGTATAGGACAGTAGGTAAAGGGAAGCTGTGTATGGGGTGGTATAAACCGTGGTTAGTGGGCGGTGTCCTAGGTAGGACAGTATGCTTGCCTGAAGAGGTGAGTTTTCAGATTGCACCTAAAAATAGTAAGTGTGGGTGAGTGGCGAATGTGTTGAGGGAGAGTGTTCCAGAGGAGGGGAGAGAATCGAGAGAAGTCTTGTAAGCGGGAGTGGGAAGACGTGATCAGGGAAGAAGACAGGATATCGTTAGCAGAGCGGAGATTGCGTGTAGGATGGTATCTGGAAATAAGTTGATTAAGATAGGAAGGAGCTATGTTGTGGAGAGCTTTGTAGGCGAGAGTAAGGATTTTAAACTGTATCCTTTGTGTAACTGGCAGCCAGTGAAGGGACTGACAGAGGGCGCTTGGGCTGGAGAAGCGTGAGGAGAGGTGGATGAGTCGTGCAGCAGAGTTTATAATAGAGTGTAGCGGGGCTAAACGGTTGTCAGGGAGACCGCAGAGCAGAGAGTTGCAATAGTCTAGTCGGGAAATGATCAGGGCATGCACCAGAAGTTTGGTGGTGTCCTGTGTTAGAAAAGTGCGGATGCGGGAGATGTTTTTTAGGTGGAGGTGACAAGAGGAGAAGAGTTTGTCAATATGTGGTTTGAATGAGAGACTTGAGTCCAAAATTACACCTAGACAGCGAGCCTGAGGGACAGGCGATATGGAAGTGCCATCAACAGAAATAAAGATGTCTGGCAGGGGCATTGATTTGTGAAGACTACTATTTCAGTCTTGTCCATATTGAGTTTTAGAAAATGGGAGGACATGAAGGAGGCGATGGCATTGAGACAGTCTGGGACACGAGCTGTTAAGGTGTCCAAGTCAGGTGCTGAAATGTAGATCTGGGTATCATCAGCATATATTGGAAACCATAGGAGCTGATGAGCTGACCGAGACCATATGTGTAGATGGAGAAAAGGAGAGGTCCGGGGACTGAGCCTTGGGGAACTCCAACAGTGAGGGGACGTGGAGAGGAGGTGGTGCTGGAGTAGGCAACTCTGAAGTTCCTATCTGAGAGGTAGGAGGAAAGCCAGGAGAGAGCAGGACCCTGAATGCCCATGGATGAGAGGATTTGGAGAAGTAGGGGGTGGTCCACAGTGTCAAAAGCAGAAGAGAGGTCTAGGAGGATAAGAATAGAGTAGAGGCCTTTAGATTTAGACATGAGACACAGGGGCGTAACAATAGACCCTGCAAGAGATGCCTCCGCAGGCGGCCCGTGGGGGGAAAAGTTTGAGAGACTGACAGCTAAGGGCATGGAGCAAAAAAACGTACTCTGCTCTCACACCATTGTTATATTGATTGCATGTGTCCACAACACAGATAAGGACTCACTTTGGAATTTGTACACTGCCCCTGCTCCCCAGGGTTCGTAAAAAACATCTGTCTCTTACTGCTGCAAAGTTCTGATGACTTCATGTACAACTTTACAAACAAGAGTCACATTTTGAAAAAAAGTTGTAGACTTTCCCTTTTGAGCAAAGGATTCCTAGATTCTTATCACACAAAGGGTAATGACCTTATGGCTCTGATTACTTTTACAACACAGTGGAGTGGAGATTGATGTCTGACTGTTGCTGCCTCATTAAGAGCTTGTGTCTCACATGGAGTCTAAGATCTTGTAATAACAGTATCATTCAGTGACATTCTGAATGTTTTGCCAAAGTTACAGTGAATACTATATCTTTTGTTCAGCATGTCATTGTTGTTCCTCCATATAGCATGTGCTCTCATATAGTAAAATAATACAGCTGTGTGTGTATGTATGTACTCAGGGCCGGCCCGTTCATGAGGCGGGGTGAAACTTTTGCCTCAGGCGGCACTTCTAGGGGGCGGCAACCGCCCGTCCGTGGGTGCGGTGGGGCCGGCCGCCGAGCTGGAGGGGTAGCGGGCAGGAAGGGGGTATTGGGTCTAGTGGTGGGGAGGGCCCCTCCCTCGCCAGGGTCCCCCGATCTGCGCTCCACCTCCAGCTTTAAATAGTTACGTAGCAGCCGATAGTAAGAGGGACGGGCGGGGATCACTCACCTCTTCCGATTCCAGCGTGCGCTCCACTGACGTCACTTCCTGCAACGCCGTCAACTTACAATACAGTGGGCGGCGTTACAGGAAGTGACGTCAGTGGAGCGCAAGTTGGAACTGGAAGAGGTGAGTGATCTCCGCCCGTCCCTCTTACTATCGGCTGCTAAGTAACTATTTAAAGCTGGAGGGGGAGTGCAGATCGGGGGACCCAGGCTAGGGGGGGGGTCCGACCCCCTCCCCACTGCTAGGCCCAATACCCCCTTCCTGCCCGATACCCCTCCAGCTCGGTGCCCCCCCCCCACCCACGGCTTGGGGGGGAGGCGGCAATTTTTTCTAAGTTTGCCTCAGGCGGCAAAAAGTCTAGGGCCGGCCCTGTATGTACTGGGAGCAGAGCTGCAACAAGGGACTTGTCGGCTGCAAGGGGCTAGAGGAAGCCCCGGGTAAGTAGATCTAGGGGTAGCATAGATTGCCTGATGTTTCCTTTAAGTCTAAGGGCCTGTTTCCACTTGTGCGAATCTGCATGCGTTTTCTGCATGCAGATTCACATAACCAATACTAGTGGATGGGACTGTTTCCATTTGTCAGAAATCCTGTGCGGTTTTGTGTGCAGGAAAAATCTGCACGGCACAGCCATCAGAGTGCGATTCGCATACAATGTATTTAATAGGAAATTCACATGCGTTTTCGTATGAGAATATTACCGCAAATTCGTAGGCGTTTTCGCATAAAATCAATATAAAAGCACACAGGCACTGACATGGTAAATTCACACTCAGTGCTCCTTGCAAAGTGGACTTTTCCCAGAAGAACTAAAGAAAGCAATCATAAAACCCCTCCTGAAGAAACCATCACTAGATCCTGATTCTGTAACCAACTACAGACCTGTGGCGAACTTACCATTCCTATCAAAAGTTATCGAGAAAGCAGTCGCCAACCAGCTAGAAGCCAGGCTTACAGATAACAACATCTTTGATACTTTTCAGTCAGGATTCAGGAAAAGGCACAGCACTGAAACAGCATTAGTCCGAGTAATGAATGATCTACTTACTGCAAGGGACAAGGGTGATTGCTCAATTCTGATTCTTCTTGACTTGTCAGCAGCATTTGATACTGTGGACCATGAAATACTAATCCAGCGACTGAAGAATTACTGTGGCCTAAGGGGTACTGTTCTTAGCTGGTTTCAGACCTTCCTATCTGGCAGGACACAGCAAGTATGTCTGGGCACACACTACTCTAATCCAGTGCCACTTGCCTATGGAGTTCCACAGGGTTCTGTACTATCACCATTACTCTTTGCAGTCTACATGCTCCCACTGGGCAAAATAATCCAGAACTATGGTTTAGGATACCATTGTTATGCAGATGACACACAACTGTATCTGTCCTTCAAGCCTGGCACCCAAGACCCATCAGCATCCATAAATGCGTGTCTAGTGGATTTACAAAATTGGATGAACACCAGCTGGCTGAGGCTGAACTCTGACAAAACAGAGGTGTTGGTGGTAGGTGGTCCACACATGATGGATAAAGTTCAAACCGCTCACCACCTCAAACTAGCAATTGGGGGAGATACTGTGCAGTATAAAGACTCTGTGCGAAACCTTGGGGTGATCCTGGATGGAAATCTAAAACTCAGACAGCAGGTATCAGCTGTCGTCAAGTCTTCCTTCTTCCATCTAAGAAATATAGCGAAAATAAAACACCTTATCCCAGCTGAAGACCTACCTGCCCTGGTTCACGCATTTGTATCCTCCCGCCTAGACTACTGCAACGCCCTGTTAATCGGATCTACAGATAAGGTTCTGCGCCCCTTACAGCTAGTACAGAATGCTGCAGCCAGACTCCTAGCCAATGCCCCCCGCAGCTCACACATCACCCCAGTACTGCAAACTCTTCACTGGTTGCCAGTAAAATGGAGAATCAATTTTAAGATCTGCCTGCTGACATTCAAGGCTCTACACCACATGGGACCCAAATACATAGCGGATCTATTGGAACTTTATGCCCCTCCACGCACCCTCCGCTCTGCCAACAAGATGAAGCTGGTTATTCCCAGGATACACTTAACATTTGGTGCTCGGGCCTTTTCCTATGCAGCCCCTACTCTATGGAACTCACTTCCACAATCAGTACGAGAGGCTCCTTCTCTGGACAGCTTTAAAAAAAGGCTAAAAACTCACCTCTTTTCCCTAGCCTTTGAGACTGCATAATGCAGGGTCACAGCGCTTTGAGTCCCCAGGGAGAAAAGCGCTATATAAATATTATTGTTATTGTTATTGTTATTGTTACTTACTAACATATGCGAAAACGCCCACGATTTTGCGGTAAAATTTGCATCCACGTGCAAATTCGTTTTGCTTTTTCCGCGACTAATTCGTACCGCACAAGTGGAAACGAGCCCTAAGTGTTTTTATCTGCATGGGGAAAACACATTGGTCATCAGTTTTCCTGTGCAGAAAGCGAGGGGGGGGGGGGGGGGCCCATCCAAAGTTTCGCAGGGGGGCCCAGTGATGTCTAGTTACGCCCTTGATGAGACATGTGACTCTCTATCAACTGGCAGAGTCCCAGTGGATTGGCGTACAGCCCACGTTTTCCCATTATTTAATAAGGGCAAAAAAATCAGATGCAGAAAATTATAAACCTGTAAGCTTAACATCAGTTGTATGCAAACTATTTGAGGGGTTACTAAGAGATACTATACATGACGTAGCAGCAAATGAATATTACATACTTACCTCACCGGCCGTTACTAGTGTAGAAGCTTAGTACACACCATACAATTTTCTGTAAGATTTTTCTGTTTCCAAAAAGGACATATTCCATCCTGAACTTAAGTATTTGTTTATTTCTTCCCTTCCTTTTATTTTTATCCTGGGTTACTCTTGTCTCAGCCACACAGAAAGAATCCTAGCTTTCCGAAGAGTCACTACTACTGTACATATAGCCAGATAAAATAAATTGTATTTTAACCATTTTTATCCGCAGGTCTTAGAATCAGTCCGAGTGGGCTTCTCTTTCTCATTTAAAAAGAGATGGTGGCAGCCTAGTATTTTGTGTTTTACAGTTCGCACGCCTCCTTCTGGTCTGTCTGCTGCCAAAATTTCAACGGTTTCAGCTCATCGATTGCATCCAGAGGTTGTACGGTCTGTGGGCTGAAATACATTGGAAGGCACCGAGCGGTCCGGCCACTAGGGGGCCTGTAATACATTTATTTGCTTATTTTTCTATCTGAAGTAACCCAGGCCCTTGTCGCTTGATCCTTACTGTTAAACCACTGAGCTAGCATATTGTCAGTTAATAAACCACCTTTAAAGGGAACCTGAAGTGAGTAAAATTATTTAAAATAAACACATGACATAGCAGCAAATGAATATTACATACTTACCTCCCCGGCCGTTACTAGGCACATGAAGCATTATATAATGGTGTAGAAGCTTAGTACACACCATACAATTTTCTGTAAGATTTTCTGTAATTAGATTATTTTCTGTAAAGTACTGGTAGAGACTGGTCATTATCTCTGGTGCATTGTCTTCTGGTTATCGCCTGCTGAGTAGAACAATGCTTAATTGCTAAGCAGATAGATGGTTAGATAGATAATTTCCAACATGTTGGAAATTATCTATCTGGCAGGTACATTTTATAGAAAATTGTATGGTGTGTACTAGGCATTAGGGGTCTTGGAAGTTACTTAGGATCTCCTGTTTTGGTCGCTTTGGGAATCTTAGAAGGTGTAGAGTGTCTTTCTTAATTTTTGTTGTTGGAGAAGTGTGGGATTTCCCGCCATTCTATTTGGGGTCGTTTCGCATTTCCCCCTTGGATGGAGCTTTTTGAATCAATTATGCAGGAGTTTAATTGTATCCAGAGGAGAGCTCGTCAGAGGAGAAGGATGTCAGTCATAGCTACTCGTATCTTTAGACCTCGTACGGTAAATAGACCTAATTACCGAATGTTTTAGACCAGGTCTAAAAATAGGCCTAAACCATTCAGTAATTATTAGTGAATTCCCTTTTGATGCGACTGATTGCTGGTTTACACCAAACCATCAGTAGACTAAAACCATCAGTAGACTAGTCTAAACTGCTTAGTGAATTGAGGCCAATGTCCCTTTTATCAAAGGCAACCACTTCCCAATATCCATACCATTCTCTTGTCGAT
This sequence comes from Hyperolius riggenbachi, assembly GCF_040937935.1. NCBI lineage: Eukaryota > Metazoa > Chordata > Amphibia > Anura > Hyperoliidae > Hyperolius > Hyperolius riggenbachi. The sequence continues at coordinate 314,622,553 of NC_090646.1, read as the reverse complement.
CGCATATCGAATCACATAAAAAAAAACGCATGGTGTAGATGTGGCATTAAAGTGACACTGTAAAAGATTACTACTCTTCCTCAATGAAACAGTTAATGTCTACCTCTATGTTAATTCCTTTTGGCGACATTGTTTCCATATTAAAAATCCACTATGTCTCCTTACTGGATATCATTCTCAGTTTATCCATCCCTCCCCCTCCAGGGTACTGTAACTTTTTCTATGCCACAGAAACTAAGAAGCATTGGATTGCTTGAATGTTTTTTCCTAAAATGTTCTGACACACTGTGCCCTCTCACCCCATTTTCAATATTATTAACATGATCATCTATTTTTTCATGTAATTTCTTTTTAGTATGGCTGATTTATTGCTTGCCACATGATAATAGGTACACTACCCCCTTAGTATGACATGATACATTGTCTTATTTTAAAGCTCTGACCATTGTGAAATTAAGTCACTTGATGAGCTCGATTAGCACTAGCCTCTCGGCAGGGAAAATATCCCCTACATGGATGGAATGCCGGTGCCTGCCAGAAGGGAGCTCCAATTACCTTTGGTGGTTCACCACATGATGGTACAATCAAATTCTATGGATTCGGAGCCTTTCTGTATATGAAGCTAGGCAGGGGTGTAACTAGAAATCACTACTTCTTAGTTTCTGTGGCATAGAAAAAGTTACAGTACTCTGGAGGGGGGAGGGGGGGGAATAACCTGAGAATGCTATCCAGAGAGGAGACATAGTGGATTTTTAATAAGGATTCCCAAAAGAAATTAACAGAGGTAGACAATAACTGTTTCATTGAAGAAGGTACTTATCTTTCACAGTGTCACTTTAAGAAAATAGTGTGGATATTGGGAAGTGGTTGCCTTTGATAAAAGGGACATAGTGGTTATAAAATCTGACATATGAGGGCTGTATGAGTGGCTCCCTAAGATCACGCATAAGGCATTGCATATATACAGTAGCAATAAAAAGTATGTGAACCCTTTGGAATTATATGGATTTCTGCACAAATTGGTCATACAATTTGATCTGATCTTCATCTAAGTCACAACTATGGACAAACACAGTCTGATTAAACTAATACCACAAATAATTAAATGTTTCCATGTTTTTTACTGAACACACGATGTAAACATTCACAGTGCAGGTGGAAAAAGTATGTGAACCCTTGGATTTAATAACTGGTTGAACCTCCTTTGGCAGCAATAACTTCAACCAAACGTTTCCTGTAGTTGCAGATCAAAAGTTCACAATTCTTGACCATTCCTTTTTACAGGCCTGTTTCAGTTCAGCAATATTCTTGTGATGTCTGGTGTTAATCGTTTTCTTGAGGTCATTGCACAGCATCTCAATTGGGTTGAAGTCAGGACTCTGACTGGGCCACTCCGGACGACATATTTTCTTCTGTTTAAATTATTCTGTTGTTGATTTACTCCTATGCTTTGGGTCCTTGTCCTGTTGCAATACCCATCTTTTGCTGAGCTTCAGCTGGTGGACAGATGGCTCTAAGTTCTCCTGCAAAATGTCTTGATAAACTTTGGAATACAGCAATCTGTAAAAGCCCTGACGCAGCAAAGCAGCCCCAAACCATGATGCTCCCACCACCATACTTCACAGTTTAGGTTTTGATGTTGGTGTGCTGTGCCTCTTTTTCTCCACACATTCTGGCCTAGTGCACACCAGAGCGGTTCAGCGTCGTTTTGCGATCCGGCTGCGGATACGCTTGGGTAATGTATTTCAATGGACTGGTGCACACCAGAGCGGGAGGCGTTTTGCAGAAACGCATACTCCCGGGGTGAGGCATTTTTTGGATTGCGGATGCGTTTCTGCCTCAATGGAAAAACGCAAACCGCTCTGAAAAACGCCTGTTCAGAGCGGTTTTGCCGCCGTTTTTGTTACAGAAGCTGTTCAGTAACAGCTTTACTGTAACAATATATAAAATCTACTACACCAAAACTGCTACACAAAACCGCAAAACGCTACAGAAAAAGAAGAAAAAGCGTTTCCAAATCTGCTAGCATTTTGCGGATCTGCTAGCAGTTTTTGGTGTGCACCAGGCCAATGTGCGTTTCCTCCAAACAACTCAACTTTGGTTTCATCTGCCCACAGAATATTTTGCCAGTACTGCTGTGGAACATCCAGGTGCTCTTTTGCAAACTTTAAACGTGCAGACATTTTTTGGGGACATCAGTGGCTTCCTCTGTGGTATCTTCCCATGAACTCGATTCTTGTTTAATGTTTTATGTATCATAAATGGGGGGGGGGCTAGCGACACAAGTGGATGGTTCCCTGATTCCCCAGCTCCGTCTCCCAGCGGCGATTAATCAGCATTAAACAGCCAAGAGATGGCAACACCGACTCCCACAGTGGAGGATGAAGAGCCCATGGACTCTGAGATGTCCCGCAGGCGCAAGAAGGGAAGCGGGCACCCGCAGAAACTCACTAATTTCTTCACAGGGCGCCATTCAAGCTCTGCAAACAAGACCAAAGATGGCGCCGGTTCCTGTTCCCTCTCGGGTCAGCACAGCGGGGAATGCTCAGAGCAGGACCACACAGACAGCACCACAGAGACTCCTGACACTGCAGCACCAATCGCCTCTGATGAGGAAACTACCTCTCCCATCTGCTCTCTCTCACTGCGCAGCCCTGTCAAACCAAAGCAGCGGCTGACAGAACACACAACTCTCAGGACAAAGGTAGGCCTTGCCTCCCCCTCTGAACAAACTGACTCGGCTCCCTGCCCTCTAGAAGAATACCCGATATCTGACCAGAATACCATGCTTCTGACATTAAAGCAATCCTTATCAGCAGACCTCGTCTCTCTCCAGATCAGTACAGACATCAATTACTGACATGGAAGATAGAATAGCTGGCATGGAAGACAGGGTGCATGCTCTCTCTCGCTAGAACATAAGAAAATGGCGCATACTGTGGAAACTAACACGGAGGACATATGCCAGATGAAGTTAAAGATTATTGATATGAAGGACAGAAACAGAAGGCAAAACCTTAAAGAGACTCTGTAACAAAATTTTCAGCCTTATTTCTTCTATCCTACAAGTTCCTATACCTGTTCTAATGTGGTCTGTGTTACTGCAGCCTTTTCTAGTTACACAGTGGCTGTGTTATCTCTGTTATATAATCTAATCTTCTCTCTTCTGTCGGCTGAGGCTGGAATGTGTGGAATGTGCTGCAATGCTTGTCATTGGCAGAAGCTATACATACCCTCTCCAAGCTCTGTATGAGTCAGAGACTGAGCTACTCTCAAGCCTATCACACTCTAGTTAGAAGCCATGTCTTTGGTTTGTAAACACTGCCTAAAAATGGCAATTACAAGCCAGGATTGCAGCAGGGAGTGGCAGAAACAGCACAGAGGGGCCCAGGAGAACATAATGAATAGAATGGTATGCTTTTTATTGTAAGAATTTTAGAGTGCAGATTCTCTTTAACCTTCCTGGCGGTAAGCCCGAGCTGAGCTCGGGCTATGCCGATGGAAGGCACCGCTCAGGCCCCGCTGGGCCGATTTGCATAATTTTTTTTTTGCTAGCTGCGTGCAGTGCCCGATCGCCGCCGATCCGCCGCTATCCGTCGCGCCGCAGCCGCCCCCCCCCCCCAGACCCTGTGCGCTGCCTGGCCAATCAGTGCCAGGCAGCTCTATGGGGTGGATAGGAATCCCCTTTGACGTCACGACGTCGATGACGTCGGTGACGTCATCCCGCCCCGTCGCCATGGAGATCTCCTGATCGCCGGCGGCGATCGGAGGGGCTGGGGGGATGCCGCTGAGCAGCGGCTATCATGTAGCGAGACTTTGTCTCGCTACATGAAAAAAAAAAATTAAAAAAAAAAAAGATTTGCTGCCCCCTGGCGATTTTTTAGCAAACCGCCAGGAGGGTTAAAGTCAGAGGCATCCCAGAGGCACTACAGGCGATGAGCTAAAACCCTTCCTGATAAAACTGTTTAAAATCCTCATCCCTCAAATACCAGAGAGAGAATTAATAATTGACAGAGCTCACAGAGTTCCAAAGCCCAAACAGCTTCCTAGCAGCACTCCCAGATATGTAGTTCTTAGACTTGCCTTTTTACATGTTAAGGAAGCAATTTTACAATACATGCGCAAGCCTCCAACACTTCCAGAAATCTATAAACACATTTTGAACATTCCTGATCTGTCACAAGCAACTCTGAGTTTTAGAAGAAGCATGAGAATAATCACAGCTACTTTAGCTAACCACCAAATCAGAGGGGGATTCCCCCTAAAGTCTCTTGTTCTGAAAGCAGTCACCACCCATGTCATTTCTTCTGTGAAAGAAGGCCTACGGCTTTTTAAAGAAAACCTGAACTGAAAATTAAAAGTCAAAATAAGCATACACAAGTCATACTTACCTTCCATGTCGTCTACTCCTCTGTGTCTTTCTCCTCTCCCGCGTCCTGTTTGTCCACTGTGATCAAGGGAATTTTCCATCCTCCATTTTGAAAATGGCCATTTTCCCGTAACAGCTTCCTGGTCAGCACACTGTTAAACTGTAACATTGCCCACTTGAGCCATAGGGAAACATGGACATTACCTGGTACAACAGTTTTCCTCTCAGCTATCACTGACAGCAACTGATATTTTACTGGCAGCAACTGATATATTTTAGATCTGACAAAATGTTGTCAGAACTGGAAGGGATTATTGTCAGAAGAAAATGGTGAGCTTCTGAGAGGAACTGATGGCAAGGTAACTATGTAATGTTCATTTGAAGTTACCTTATGTGTTTATTTTAAATATTTTTACTCAGTACAGGTTCTCTTTAAAGTGGAACCGAGACCAGATATTGCTGCCTTCATTTCTTAGCCCCTTATATATACTTTATTGGGCATTCTTCCCCTAAAGAGATATTTAAAAATGTATTTTATACCTAAATGTTAGTGAAACTAATATATCCCCTCGCCCAGTTTCTCTCCAGCGCCTCAGCGTTCTGCCCTATGCCGCAAGAGAGGAGGAGGCTTCTGCAGGAGGAGGGGGCATTACCAGCCAGCCCGGCCATATGCTAATGTGCAGCTCAGCGTGGTGACTCTGTAATAAGCAAAGCAAGCAGTGCTCTGGATGTCACAGCTCTGTATACTTCACACTCAGGAGCTTCCTGTATGTTTCCTGTGTGTGTAGTATACAGCGCTGTGACAGGGCATTGCGTGCCTCACTCGTTACATGGGGTCTCCGCGCTGGTCTACAGAGATGTGGACGGGCAGTGCAAATATCAATCAGGACTCTGACAGAAGGAGGCACAGTGATCAGAGCTGGCTTCCCTCCACATGAGCTTCAGACTCCGGACACATCACTGAGTTCAGGGGCACCTCTGGCCATTTTGTCACTCCAGGCAAGGAAACCTGTGACACCCCCCCCCCCACCCCCGTGCCCCCCCGCCCCCCCCCCCCCCCATTAAAATAATCGCAATGCTGCAGCATTTCACCAGAAAATAATCATATTACAGTAGTGGTTCAGTGCAATACTACGAGCTGCCGATCTACCACCTCTATACCACTGTGTCCTATTGAAAAATGTACTGTTCGATCGTAATTTTGATACATTTTTGCAACTAATTGATCATACCTTTCACTTGAATGGATGGCAGACTTGTCCTCCATAACAGATTCTCGTTATAGGATTTCAAGTGTATTCGTCTCATCATTATACAGCAGTCAGCAGGGCCTCATTGTATTATACCAGCAGTCAGTGCATACCTTTCACTGCATCTGTGTGACTGCACATTGTATTATACCAGTCACTGCATCTTTGTGACTGCACACTGTATTATACCAGTCACTGCATACCTCTCACTGCATCTGTGTGACTCCACACTGTATTATACTATTCACTGCATACCTTTCACTTGAATGGATGGCAGACTTGCCCTCCATAACAGATTCTCATTATAGGATTTCAAGTGTATTCGTCTCGTCATTACACAGCAGTCAACAGGGCCTCAAAAGAGTCCTCCTGTATTGTTATTTTCCGTCACTACTTCCCTGAGACGGGACTTCCGTGCCGTACCTGCTGCCTTCCTTGGATGTGTGGTGGTAGCCGTTTCTCATTGTTTTATACAGGGATGGTCGTAGTCAGCCAACTTCGCTATGCTGGAAGTACGCGTAGTTTTACACAATTACACTTCGCCAAACTACGGCATTTGAAATCTTCATATGCATTTTGTAGACTACGCATTAAACTACGCAATTACGCGTAGTGCGAAGTGTAGTGTAGTGTATGCAGCTGCTTCTGCCCACATGCAGACATTTTTACGCATGAATTCCTCTTTAAATGCTTATACCGGGAACTCTTCTATGCGTACATTCCCCTTTCCAATGCGTAAATTTGTAAGCATACAATCGCACGCGGAAAATTAGCCGCAAGTAACGCAGTCGCAGTTCACTATGCAATACACGTTAACCATGCATAGTGGGCATAAGCTACGCATAGCGGTACTTCGCTACGCGTAAATTCACCTATGAACTACAATGCGAACTACGATGCGTAAATTCGCACTGGCATAGTTTCTGCTCATCCCTGGTTTTTTACCAGACACTGCATACCTTTCACTGCATCTGTGTGACTGCACACTGTATTATACCAGCGGTTCCTGCTCCTCTGCCCACAGCAGCCAGGTGTCCATTAAGGAAATCTTTAAGCGGAAGAAGCCAATTCCTGCCAATCACTCCCTTGCCCGGCATCTGACAACTGGCTTAGTGAAACTGTTAGCTCGCCAGCTGTTACCAGCTGGTGGACTCTGAGGCCTTCCGAAAATTTGCGGCGATTGGGACACCGCGGTGGAAGATACCAGGCTGCAATTAACTGTACCGTGATGTTGAAAGGCAAGTGGTGTCATCTCTGACAAACAGCGTTGGGTCAAGGGTCTATCTGACCACAGATGCCTGGTCTGCAAAGCACGGTCAGGGCAGGTACATTACTTATACAGCACATTGGGTCCTTCCTTGGATGTGTGGTGGCCATTTCTCAGGCTCCCACTCCGGACCTCTAGACTACTGCGTGCGCAGGCTTAACCTGTGGCCAGAGCTGTCACAATTTGCCATCCAACTTCTGGCTTGCCCTGCCTCAAGTGTCCTGTCAGAAAGGACCTTCAGCGCAGCTGGAGGCATTGTCAGTGAGAAGAGAAGTCACCTAGGTCAAAAAAGTGTTCAGCACCTGACCTTTATCAACATGAATGAGGCATGGATCCCAGAGGGCTACTGCCTGCCCGAAGACTAAGTCAGTCCCCACACAGCATCTTTGCCTGCCTGCCTGCCTCTGCTGCCTGCCTCAAGACTAAGTCAGTCCCCACACAGCATCTCTGCCTGCAGGCCGCTTGACTGCCTTCTCCGCCACCACCAACAGGGTCCAGGACTCCAGGTGGATTTTTCTGGCTGCACTGCGGCTGCAACAACAAAACAAAAGGCATGTACAAGTGTCAATTCCCCTTCCTGATCGTTACCTTGCTGCGGTGAAGGTGCTTGCGTATCACAAAGGAGCAATGACCTATATGAGTGTGTAAGGTCATTGCTTCATTGTGGATAGACCAAATTCGATCAGCTGGACAGTCACTGTTGTTCTGTCATTGAGCTACCTCAGCCCGACTATATGGGCTTGAAAACTGCCATTGTCTGCACTCTCGCCATCGTGCGCACCAGTCCAGCACGGCCATCACTACACAAACAGCTGTTTGCAGTGCGTTACACAGTGAGTTTGGTCTGTCAGTGTGAAGCAGTACACCACTTACACTACCTGCTGATCCATGTCTACACATGCAAGATGTTTTCAAGCACTTTATGCCTCCAATTTAGGAATGTAATGTGATTTCTGCCCTTTAGAGAGTATAATGCTGCCGTGCGTCAAAGCCGTAATTTTTCCTGGGACTTTTGATGTGTATCCCACTCCGCTATGCCCCTCTCCAGGTGTTAGACCCCTTGAAACATATTTTCCATCATTTTTGTGGCCAGAAACATTGTTTGTAGTTTTTCAAGTTTGCCTGCCCATTGAAGTCTATTGCGGTTCACCGAGTTCGCTGGTTCGCGAACTTTTGCGGAAGTTGGCGTTTGCGAACCCAAAATCGGAGGTTCGAGCAATCTCTACTAACAACCAACTGGATTGGTGAAACTACTAACACACTTACAAAAACTCCTGTTTAACTCCATTTTTTTACATAATTAAATTGTAATTCAAAAACTTCACTTGAATGGGCGGTTTTCATCTGTTACACTTTTACTTTATACAAAACATATATGCATAAGTATAAAAGGTCAATGAGTTGCAAATGAGTTTAGCTTCCATGCAAATATAGTGCATATTGTATGCAGCTTGGAAATGGGCCAATTACCCACTTGCTGTTGTACAGGCAGTATATCTACGCCCTGCGGGAGGACTGTTCCCGTTCCAGGGGCGTAGATATACCGCCTGCTGCATCGCCGCTGTGCCCACTCCCATGTTCGTTTGCGTCACCGCCGATTAGTAGGGAGATCAGTGAATGGGATTGCAGTTCTCATTCATTAACATTCATTAATTTAAGTCCCCGTGTTAATGATTGCTGGCATCAATGAGGTGTCTGCGTCATTGTAACAGAATGAAGTAGCATGTCCAAGCATTACTTCCTGTTCACGTACAGTGCACTAATAGTAAATAGCGTGCAAGGACATCTTGTGGGCAAATTGTAAAATTACATCTACATACATTTATTTTAATAAAAAAGACCCACACTTACATTTAAAATTAACTCCTTCCCTCCCATACCCTTCCATACTACCTAAATAATCTTTGCATAAAAAAAATGACAGTTAAAAAAAAAAAATAGTTACCTTAGGGACTGAACTTTTTCAATATGTATGTCAAGAGGGTATTGTTCATTTTTAAATTATGGGCTTAAAATTAGTGGAAGCAAAATTGAAAAAATGCACCTTTATTTCCAAATACATTGCTCTAGAGAAATATTTTAAATGTTGCAATAACCGGGATGAATAGGCAAATAAATTGTGTGGCTTTTATTTACAGCTTTATTTTAAAACCATAATGGTCGAAAACGTAAAAATAACAATTTTTTTTCCCCTTTTTTTTCGTATTCTCATTAAAATGCATTTAGAATAAAATAATTCTTAGCATAATGTACTACCCAAAGAAAGCCTAATTAGTGGCGAAAAAAAAGAGATATAGATAATTTTATTATCATTATTATTGATTTATAAAGTGCCAACGTATTTCGTGGCGCTGTACAAAGTAAGAAACAAACATGGGGTACATAATACAGACAATGGTGTACACTAATATACAAGATACATAATTAGTGACAAAATACAAAACATTATACAGCATACAGAATACAAAATACAGAAGTGGTAATGACAGTGATAAAAATAACATGATGAATAAAATGTATAATGATTTCCAAGACACAAAAGGGGGAGAGAGCTCTGCCCTTGCGAGCTTACAATCTAAAGGGAATGGGGGGTAACAAGAGGAGGGGTAGTATATGATAAAATATATAAAGGCAGTGTGTTTTAGGATACCTAGTAGGAGTGCAATTTGGTCTTAGGACAAAGGGAAGTGGCTTAAGGTAGCACATATGCTTGTCGGAACAAATGAGTTCTTAGAAAGCGTTTAAAAGTAACAAAGTTTGGCGAGTGATGTATGTGTTGTGGGAGGGGATTCCAGAGAAGGGGTGAAGCGCATGCAAAATCTTTTAAGCGTGAATGTGAGGAGGTGATTCTAGAGGAGGACAACAGAAGATGGTGTGCAGATCTGAGATTGCGATTGGGTTTGTATCTAGAAATTAGTGAGGATATGTACCGGGAAGAGAGATTGTGGAGAGATTTGTAGATTAGGATTAGGAGTTTGAACTGGATCCTCTGGTTAATTGGCAGCCAGTGAAGAGCTTGACAGAGAGGGTCAGCAGAGGAAGATCGAGAAGAAAGATGAATGAGACGAGCAGCTGAGTTCAGTACCGACTGGAGCGGGGCCAGTTTGTTAGAAGGTAGTCCACAAAGTAGTACGTTGCAGTAGTCCAGACGAGAAATTATAAGAGCACGTATTAACATTTTGGTTGCGTCTTGAGTGAGAAAGGGATGGATGAAAGATATATTTTTGAGTTGGAGATGGCAGGAGCTGGTTATGGAGTTAATATGACGAATAAAAAAGAGACAAGAGTTGAATATTACCGCCAAGCACCGTGCTTTGGGAACTGAAGTTATGGGAGTGTTATTAACATTTATAGTTACTTCAGGCAGAGAGGTGGCCAGAGACGGTGGAAAAATTATTAGTTCCGTTTTACTCATATTAAGTTTTAGGAGGCGAGAGGACATGAAGGAGGATATAGCAGACAAGCAGTCAGGGAGGAGGGAGTTAAGGTCTGGGTCCGAGAGGTACAGTTGCGTATCGACTGCATACCGGTGGTATTGAAACCCGAATGAGTTGATTTGGCGTTCTATTAAGATCGCCAGGGCGGCTGCGGGAGGGTTTTTTTTAAATAAAAAAAAAATATATTTCATGCAGCCAACTGAAAGTTGGCTGCATGAAAGCCCACTAGAAGGTGCTCCGGAGGCGTTCTTCTGATCGCCTCCGGCGGCCAGAAGTAACACGGAAGGCCGCAATGAGCGGCCTTCCGTGTTTTGCTTACTTCGTCGCCATGGCGACGAGCGGAGTGACGTCATGGACGTCAGCCGACGTCCTGACGTCAGCCGCCTCCGATCCAGCCCTTAGCGCTGGCCGGAACTATTTGTTCCGGCTGCGCAGGGCTCAGGCGGCTGGGGGGACCCTCTTTCGCCGCTGCTAGCGGCGGATCGCCACAGAGCGGCGGCGATCAGGCAGCACACGCGGCTGGCAAAGTGCCGGCTGCGTGTGCTGCTTTTTATTTCAACAAAATCGGCCCAGCAGGGCCTGAGCGGCAGCCATTGGCGGTGATGGACGAGCCGCTAAGATGGTTAAGTCACCAAGACCGTGCATGTAGATGGAAAAGAGGAGGGGACCAAGGACAGAGCCTTGAGGAACCCCGACAGACAAAGCATGAGGAGAAGAGATCTGATCTGAGTAGGAGACTGTGAAGGACCTTCCAGAGAGGTAGGAAGATAACCATGTGAGAGCAAGGCCCTTTACTCCTACATTTGAAAGTATTTGTAAGAGTAAGGTGTGGTCGACCATATCGAATGCTGATGACAGATCAAGAAGGATGAGTATGGAAAATTGACCTTTGGATTTAGGTGTAAGAAGGTCATTGGCCACTTTGGTAAGGGCCGTTTCCGTGGAGTGGTTGGAGCGAAAGCCAGACTGGAACTGATCAAGTAGGGAGTTAGCTGATAAATAATGGCTTAATTCTGCATGTATGTAGTGTTCAATTAGTTTATAATAGATCATTTTGTTGTTATTAGTAGTAATTAAGTTATTGGTGAAAGAAAGGGAGGAGCACTGACTGGTGAAAATGACCTTGGTCCTAAAGGAGAAAAACCCCTCAGTGATCAAGTGGTTAAATGAAGTTCCTGACAATTTTGATTGGTCCAATTCCAAGCTGCATACAATTTGCACTGTATTAGCGGGGAAGCTAACATAATTTATTCATTTATTTATTCATCTCATTAACCATTTCTGTTGGCAAAAAAATCTCACTGGGAAACATAAAAGTTCAATCATTTTACTTATTAATGTATCTAAAGGGTAAATCAGAAACAAGACAACTTTACCTTCCATCTACATCATAAGATCTTCTCATCCCTGGTCGTCGATCCTGTTCATAACGTAAACGCTCTTGTTGGTGCCGCAGTTCTTCTCTTTCTCTTTGGATGCGCTCTTGCTCTATCCGTCTCTCTTCTTCTATTTGCATTCGCTCTCTTTCCAGTCTCTCGCGCTCCATCCGTTCTCTGTCTAGCCTCTCCCTTTCGAATTCTAGTCTAACACGCTCTCGTCTTAATCTCTCTCGTTCTTCTCTTTCACGAATCATGATAAATCTCTCTCTTACTCTTCTATCTCTTTCCCTAAAACAAAAAATGATACAGTAAAAAGTTTAACTTCAAATAAAATCTTCACATAACTGTATATTTTCAGACTAGCACCTATTATAACATTTATACACTTGACGTCCAGAAGGACATAGCCCTATAGGCACAAATAGTAGAGCTAATCACTCTACTGTATCACTACAAAGTTGTGTTAGAACACCACAATTCTGGGTATTCTCCTGTGTGGGTCACAATTTGTCTGTCTGCTGTCCGAGTGTGGGGGTCTTTGCTCATCCCCCTTAGTTACACAGTGCAAGGGCTGTGTGTTAAGGTGTAGCTATCCCACACTTCAATGACTGCTGTCCCCACACAGTTAAACAGTTGGTTGAGGGGCAATGGAGGCTATCCACTGAGCACAATGTGCTGGTTGATGCGACTACCTGAAATCAGTTGCCCCTATACCAAACTGGCTCAGCGACAGGAGGGTCTAAACATATACAAAGTGCTAGGTGCTGTACAAGGACTTTAACATGAGCATGTTTCACCAAAAGGCTTCATCAGAAAGTGTGCTGTACATATATACATTGCCTACACCACATATTTACATATATTACAAAATCCCCCCCCATCGTCATATAAGCCCCAGTCAGAGCTGAGGTGCCCCGTCGGGCACAGCCATATATATAGAGGAGAAACGAAAGTGAGGGAGGTATTCAAGTGGGTGTGGTGAAAGTTTGCCACAGTCCACCCACTTATGATCATACAGGTTCTAGGGTGGTATCTGCTCTCCATATCTTACCTCTATATGTGGAGTATATATGCCACGAAGCTGCATATGGAAAGCCAAGGTTCCTCATCCTATTAGCCCAGAGGGTATGCGGGCGGGGTAGTGGGCGTGCTCTACATGTGTAGAGGGGGTGTGTTATGAGGTGCATATCGGCTATTGGTTGCCCCTATAGTTCAAAAAAGCTGTAAATGTAACGGCAGGCTAAACAGGCAGACGGCGATGCGGCGGTGACGTCACTTCCGCCCGCACGTTCGTCTGCTTCTTGTGCCCCCAGAGGCCTGGAACGCATTTTGCGCTCCAGACCTCCTACTAGGGATGCCGAGCTCCTCCCCCGTCGTAGCCGAGTGAGTGTGGGAAAGTCCGCCCACCGCTCACTCAGGGATCATGTGACACTAGTGTGTAGAGTTGCTAGGCAACCTAGACGCCATGTCCCACCGCCACTCTATGTGATTATTGTCGCATGAAGAACACACACGCGGGGATCACTTGAAAATAGTGCTTGGGGATACATAGGCATGCAGGCTGCGCAGACTATAGACACTGTCCATGCGTAAAATAGCATGGGTAGGGGGCGTGGCCTGCCATGAAGCTGTGAGGACGTGCGGATCCCCAGCTCTCCCATACCCGTGAGCATATCTGCGGTATCCTGCTTTTTAAATTTGCCCAGCCAGCCTCAGTCTGGTCCCGGAGACTGAGGGGCTCACAGCGGAGCGGAGGGATGGCCACCAAACATACACAGAAGGAGGCAGGACCGGCAGAAAAGCTCACGCGGTTCGCCCGCGATGCGACCCAAGATGGCGCCGGCGCTCCTGCAACATCCACAGACAAGGCCGCGGTGACGGAGATTACGATCCCCCATGCGGGCTCCTCTTCTCGGTCAGAAGGATCACCATCACACTCCTCCGGTAAGATCCAGCCAGCTTCCACCCCCCTGCCTAAAAGGGACAAAACGAAAGGGAAAAAGACCTCACAAAATGGGGAAAAGCCGTGTGAGGATGACATGGAGGGTGTGACACAGGCCGCAGCTGCAGCGTCTCCCAGACCCACTTCTACTTCACCAAAGGCCCCTAACACACTTTGGGGTAGCGCACAAGCAGATTTCCCTGCCTCTCAACCTGGGTCACAACATGGGTCACAACAGGGGTCACCCTCAAGCTGGACTAATAAAGGGAATGTGTTTGCTGGAGAGGGGGAAGAAATAACGGAGGAATTAATGGAGGGAGGCTCACAGCCTAGGGAAGAACCATCTAGAGCTGAGATCATGGAAGCTATAAAATGCCTACATACATCACTTACAACAAGGTTGGACTCTATACAGGCTGATATTTCCTTTGTTAAACACGATCTATCTAAAGTAAAGGACCGTACAACTGCAGTAGAACGCAGAATCAGTGGGTTGGAAGATTCTGTTGCACCAATGCAGCAAAATCTCCAGAGAGTGACAAACACTTCATCTGCCCATTCTACTAAATTAGATGATCTTGAAAATAGGGCTCACAGAGATAACCTGAGGTTGGTGGGAGTTCCTGAAAAAGCGGAGGGTTTACAACCTGAAATTTTTTTTGAGAACTTGTTTAAAGATGCCCTTCCTGATCTTAAAGTGTCCCATGCCTACGCGATTGAAAGAGCGCACAGAGTTCCGGGGGGCCCGCCAAAACCAGGGGCTGCCCCTCGCCCCATTGTGATGAAATTCCTCAACTACAGGGATAAGGTGGCTATTTTACGGGAAGCTAGAAACCATCCTGATCTCTTTATTGATGGGGTTTGTTATAAACTGTTCTTATATCACCTTGCTTCGACACCAATAACTTCTTACAGTTACGTCTCACAGACTGTGAGATCACTTGACTCTCCACACCGCAAACAGGATATAGACTTTCTCAGGCTTCTTAAATGTTTACGTTATTTATTCAGGACTACAGAAATACAGATAGATACATTCATCTCCTGGCCAAGCAGACTTCCATGTTGCGTTACAGCTGCTTGAGTATCTTCCTACTGAAGATACCCAGGTCTTCTTGTATCTACTCTATGTTACAGCTAGACTACCTATGTACAGCATACATTATATCAGATTACAGAAAGGAATAACATGCTTAGAGAAATAATTGGGTTCCAGTCAGTATTGCGAGCTAGTGCGGAAGGAAGAAGCAGAAGTGAGTTCCCCATCGCTCGCTCCAGATTTAATACCGACTAGGAAAGAGTTAAATATGACATCATCTTCGCCACCCCCTATATCAGTCTATTGGTGGACCCACTCATGGTGTCATCATACCCGCCTACTCGGTTAATAATCAATGAGGCACTTGACCCAGATGCAGGACCGTGGATGTTTAGTAAACATAACCAATGTTTTCTGTTCCTGTGGTTGAGGTCAGAGTAGTCCGATGGCCTTCTCTTAGGAACATGTTCTCAGTATCTGCGTGTATCCTCTGCTACACGCAGACCCTGAGATGCCTCTGCCTGCATCACAAAACCTCTATTTATTTTAAAGGCATACACTGCGGACAAGCCTTTTACATAAAACTCAGGCCAAGTAACTGAGGCCTACTTAAATTATAACAGGGTTAAAGTCTCAATCTATCAAGACTTTTCATTGGAAACCCAGAAAAAAAGGGCCACTTTTATCCAAGTTAAGAAACGTTTGCGTGACAACCAACTACAATACAACATGTTGTTTCCAGTAAAACTGAAAGTGATAAAGAATAACAAAGTGCACTTTTTCTTCTCTCCGGAAGAGGTGTCCCAATGGTTGGATGCTCAAGGTCTCCCCATGTAACAAAAGAAGATCACTCCGCTCACTAAGTTATATTTCTGACTGTCGAGCTGTTATTGTGAAAGTTACATTCTATGCAATTTCATTGAACTGAATATTAAGGTCACTGTGCATTGAGTCTAATAAGCTGGTTACAGATGTCTATAGCCACACGGATAATTGGTATAACCTATTATTATGTTATGTGCAAGAATCCCATAGTTTAAGTGATCTGAATTATAGCAGACGTACTTCCCCCTCAGAAACATGGCTCCGGTAATTACTTATTAAACACGGGCTAATGCATATTCTACTTAACTCGGGTAGGGAGGGCTGGCCACCTTAGTTACCCAAGTTAAAGTAAGTTCGGGGAATGAAACTTCCTGGAGTTGGGAGCAGGGAGTGGGGTGGGTTAGGGGTAGTTGGGATGTTTAGGTTAGTTAAGGGGACCCTACAACTTTATTCCATTGAGGTTAATTTACCAACATGTTCCGCTTGTATAAAAATGTATGACTATGGCTAACTTACGTATAGTATCATGGAACATCAGGGGTTTGAACGATGTGATAAAACGCAGATTGGTATTTGATTATTTAAAAAAAATATCGCCACATATAATTTGCCTACAGGAAACACACCTCACGGGTGGCAGAGTGCTCTCCTTAAAGAAGCCCTGGATAGCTGGTTATCATGTTTCCCATTTTTCCTCCTTCTCAAGGGGTACGGCAATTTTACTCAGTAAACATTTTACAGGATCGGTTCATAGCGTCCAGGTTGATACAGCGGGCAGGTTTACGATTGTCACAGTCATCATAGAGGGGAATAAATTCACGATAGTGTCTTTATATATCCCTCCCCCCTTCTCAGTCTCGGTTCTCGATGCCCTGCATAGTAAAATACGAGACAAACTTGATAACTCCATCCTGATAGCTGGAGATTTTAACGCTGTGCTTGATCCACAAAAAGATAAACTCTGTAAAAGTTCTCGCGCTTTCCCTGCTCTTAATGAGTGGATGTCAAAATTAGATTTCACTGATATCTGGAGATGGCGTTTCCCCGAAAATTCTGAATTTTCATGTTATTCTGATCAATTCAAATCCATGTCTCGTATTGATATGTGTATGGGCACCAGAGATATTCTGCCACTGATAGAGGAAATAAAGTACCTGTCCCATGGTATCTCGGACCATTCTCCAATGGTCTGTGACATTCGTTGCTTGGCCTCCTCTCAATCGGGACATTGGAGAATGAGACCGTGGTGGCTTGAAGATCAAACAATTCTAATACCTTGTAAAGAGTCAATGGAACATTTTTGGAAGGAAAACACAGGGTCAACTGACTTTAATGTATGTTGGGATGCAGGTAAGGCAGTCTTAAGGGGGACATTTAGAGCTTCAATGTCAACAATTAGGCAAAATGACCAAGCTTCACAAGCTTTTAATGAAAAAAAAGTAAAGGAAGCCAAAATGCAACTCATTCTTGCCCCTGGGTCAACTACATATGAGGAGTGAGCTTTGGCAAGGAGATCATACGAGCTGAAAGTGGTGGCACGTGCAAAACGGAGGGAGATTATATCCAGACAGCAAACTTTTGAGTTTGGTAATAAATGTAGCAAATTACTGGCATACATGTTGAGATCGAATGATTCAACGACTGCTATACCAAGAATTCTAAACAGTGTAGGTACATTCTGCACCTCCTCAGCAGAAATAGCTAAAGAGTTTTTTCACTTTTACTCGGATCTTTATTCTAGCAACATAGGTGATGATTTAAGCTCTATTTCTGAATTTCTGGATAAAATAGATCTTCCATGTCTTGATGAGGTAACGAGGTTGGAGCTGGACTTGCCCATATCTGAGGCCGAAATTACCCTAGCCATAGAATCCTTTAAGAGAGGTAAAACTCCGGGCTTGGATGGTATCCCGGCGGAGTGGTACCTCAGGAGTAAGCCAATTTCCATTCCACACCTGGCCAAGCTGTTTACTCAATCTTTCAATATTGGCAGACTCCCTGACTCTCTTTATGAAGCCTTGATTGTTTTATTACCCAAACCCAATAAAAACCCTGATCTTTACGAGTCGTACAGGCCTATTTCTTTGATAAACATCGATGCTAAAATCCTAGCCAAGGTTCTGGCTCGGAGGCTTAATCAATATATTCCCCAGCTGATTCATGGGGACCAGACAGGGTTCATTCCTGGCAGATCCACCAAAGCTAATATCAGACGTGTTTTTTCTAATATACAATTTCCCCATACCAACAAAGGATCCAGAGTCATTTTGTCCCTGGACACTCACAAGGCCTTTGACTCAGTCGAATGGCCATACATGAGGGCAATGTTGGAAAAGATGGGCTTTGGTGAAGCATTCCGGAAGTGGTTTGATATCTTATATGCCTGTCCGCGCGCAACAATCAGGGTCAACTCATATATTTCAGAACCCTTTGTGATTCACAGGGGAACTAGACAAGGGTGCCCCCTATCCCCATTATTATTCGCATTAGCGATGGAACCTCTCGCTGAATATATTAGGACATCCTCAGTTATCTGTGGGCTTAAGGTCCATAAACTGGAAGAACGTATCTCACTGTATGCGGATGACGTCCTGTTGTATTTGGCAGATCCCGGTCCATCGTTGGTCGAAGTTTTTAAAATATACAAATTATTTGAAAAGGCATCAGGCCTAAAAGTGAACTGGTCTAAATCGGTCCTATTTCCAATTGATCATGCTGCATTGGGGGCAATAGACTCTTCCTCTCAACTTATGGTGGTTGAATCCTTTAGATACCTTGGGGTAAATATAACACGGGGGTTAGAGGACTATATAAAATGTAATCTTATGCCTCTATTAGCTGCACAGGAGAACAAATTTAAAACCTGGAGTAAGCTTCCACTTAATCTCGTGGGTAAAGCCACAATAATCAAAATGATTTTTGCTCCCAAATTGTTATATGTATTACAGGCTTCTCCAATTTTCATTCCTAAAAGGCAGTTTAATAAAATAGACTCCATTGTAACCGGCTTCCTCTGGGGAAATTCCACACCACGTTTAGCATTATCCACCCTACGCCTCCCAACAGCTTTTGGTGGTGTGGCACTCCCAAACTTTCGCCTATACTATCTTGCTTCCAAACTAGGAGTCATTCAAAAATGGATGAGTGCTGATAGAATGGACGTATCCATGAACTTAGAAGCTGATATCGCTACCTCATATGAGGCATTATCTAATATAATATATAGGGGTGTAACTCCAGGTAAAGTGGGGACCTCCCTTCTTAACTCTTCATTAAAAATATACACCTCAGCAGAGAAGTTATTTACTAATGCAGAAAATATAATTTCCCCTAGCTCTCCACTATGGGCGAATCCTCGACTGCCTGAACTCATGAAGATGGAAGCTGAGTGCTGCCAAAAGAGAGTATGCCGAGAGGATAAAAGACAACCTGCACTCAAACGACTCACGCGCTGTATGGAAGGGGCTGAAGGCCGCCACCAACTACAAGCCCCAACCCCAGCATGCAACACCCAGCCCGTCACTTGCAGAGGAACTTAGCAGATTCTACTGCAGGTTCGAGCACCAGGAAGAACCGGAGGGGAACCAGGTACGGACTCCCCCACCTCCATGCCCAGCAAGCAACACCCTGAGACTGCCCTTGCCCACGATGGTGAGTGAAGCCGAGGTCCAGCGCCTCCTATCTACCTTAAATGCCAGGAAAGCCCCCGGCCCCGACGGAGTATCTCCAGCTTGTCTGAAAACCTGCTGTCGGCAACTTGCCCCCATCCTCTTCGCTATCTACACCAAGTCCCTGGGTGAGGGCAAGGTCCCTGCGTGCTTCAAGAGGTCAACCATCATACCTGTCCCTAAGAAACAAGGGGTCACTGAACTTAACAACTTTAGGCCCGTGGCCCTGACGTCCGTCATCATGAAAACCATGGAGCGGGCGGTCCTAGCCTACCTCAAGCTCTCCACTTCGCCCCTCCTAGACCCCTTCCAGTTCGCCTACAGAGCAAATAGGTCCACCGATGATGCGATCAATATCTGCCTGGAGCTCATCAACGAACACCTTGACAGGCCAGACACGTATGCCAGAATACTACGGGAACAGTGAATTCGGGCGCCTGAGGCAAGTGGACAAATCGGGCGCCGCCATTCACTCCCATAATAAATATCGTTTAATGGGCGCCCGACAGGAAAAAAGGGCGCCGGAGAAAAATAACGTTTTATAAGCGGCGCCCGGAGACTTTTACTGTTTTATAACTGCTTCTCATGATTACACATTATTTTATGATTTATAATTTTTTAAACATTATTTTTAAACGAAAAACAGTACAATCTTTTTTTAAAACATTATTTTTAAACGAAAAACAGCACAATATTTTTTTCACACGTTATTAATGCTTATCACAGAGGGGTCTTAGGTTTAGGCACCACCAGGGGGGTCTTAGGTTTAGGCATCAACAGGGGGGTCTTAGGTTTAGGCACCACCAGGGGAGTCTTAGGTTTAGGCACCACCAGGGGAGTCTTAGGTTTAGGCACCACCAGGGGAGTCTTAGGTTTAGGCACCACCAGGGGGGTCTTAGGTTTAGGCACCAACACGGGGGTCTAGGGGTTAGGGGTAGGTACAGGGAGGGTTACTTACTATTTTTTTTAAAACGTTATTATACGTTTCACTTTTTAAACGGAAGATTAACGTTTTCACAATTGCCAATTTCATGCACATTATTTAATGATTTATAACTTTATAAAACATTATTTTTAAACGAAATATAGTACATTATATTTTTTAAACGTTATCCATGTTTATCGTTTAAAACCCGGCGCCCTTTTTTCCCAGCGCCCCTTTTTAACGTACGCGAATACTACTCCTAGACTTCAGCTCGGCTTTTAACACCATATGCCCAAGCATTCTCCAACGGGACCTAGCTGCACTTGGAGTCCACCCAAGTCTACAACGTTGGATCATGGACTTTCTTACCAACAGGTCCCAAGTCATCAGACTGGGCAAGATCCACTCCCAGGCAGCGACCACGAACACTGGAGCCTCCCAAGGCTGTGTCCTGTCACCACTGCTGTTCTCCCTCTACACAAACAACTGCAGATCGGAGACAGACTCTGTCAAGGTCATCAAGTTCGCTGATGCCACCACCATCGTGGGCCTTGTCACCAAGGACAATGTCCAGGAGTACCGTCAGCAGGTGGAGAGAATTTGCAACTGGAGCAGGGAGAACAGGCTGGTGCTAAACACTGCTAAGACATGTATACAAAAGAAAGGCGGACTCTGGCACACTCCTTGAAGTTCCTCTTTATTTAATCATGACGTTCCAAGTATACATATGCCCCCTGTCTACAGCTGTTTCGCGTGTGAACACGCCTCCTCAGGACACGTGGGGCCTGTCTCATACACCACTCCTTCACCTAAATACAGGTACTGGTACCCACCCACTCATTACCCAGAGGGAGGGGGGGGGGGGTTACCACAATTGAGGACAGGTGGAGACAGATAGCCTATTTTTAAAAAAAAATTGTGCAGATAAAATTACAGGACTAACCTATCTAAAAAAAGCATTGATCTCGTTTCTATCATTGAAGCCAAGATTACCCAATGCATCAGTACGTGCAATCATTAGGGCCTCCCTTTTTCGCAATATATCATCCAGATGCCCGCCCCTTCCATCACTAACCACTGTTTCTAGACCTGCAAAGGTTAAACAACCTGCATTGGCCTTATGAACTTCCCTTACATGTTCTATAAGTCGAGTTGCGCCCTCCCCATTTTTCACTGATCTTTTATGTTGTAAGAATCGTTCCTTCAGAGGTTGTACCGTTTTGCCTATGTAGTAACGTCCACAAGGACACCAGACACAATAGACCACATTTTTAGTGCGGCAGCTGATAAACTGTCTGACCCTCCATGTGACCGCACCCATCTGTACAATGACGCCCCTTTTTAGGGAACGACAAGCACTACATCGTCCGCAGGTGAAATTGCCGGTCCATTTCTTTTTAGTCAACCAGTTCTCTGTGCCTGCTACGGCATTTTTGCCTACATCACTATGTACTAAAACTTTCCTTAACGTTTTACCTCTGCGGAAACTGACTCTGGGGGCCTGCCTAGTAAGATCTTTAAGGTGAGTATCTGAATTGAGCATCTGCCACTGTCTGTGTATTACTTGGCGAATTCTATCAGAAAGGGGCGAATAATCAAATACAAAATTAAACCTGCGTGGTCCGCAGCATTTTCTCTCTTTCCTAGCTAGAAGTCTACCCCTAGGGACTTCCCGGGCTCTATCCAAGGCTTGCAATACAGAGTTGAGTTGGTACCCCCTATTCAGGAGTCGTTGACACAACTCATCCGCCTGTGATTCAAAGTCCGCCTCCGTACTGTTATTCCTCCTAAGTCTTAGGAATTGGCCGTACGGGATGGCATCCTTGACATGTCTGGGATGATAGCTGCTGAAATGCAGCAAACTATTTGTTGCTGTCTCTTTTCTGTAACCCCTGGTTATTAGCTGGTCGTTTTCAATCGCCACCTTGAGGTCAAGGTACTCCACTTCCCTATCCCCAAAGTGCGATGTGAACTCCATATTTACGTGGTTGGAATTAATCCACTCCATAAAACTGTTGAATTCAGTACAGCTACCATCCCAGACTACAAGGACGTCATCCACGTACCTTCTCCACAGTCTCAGATTTTGACGAAAGGGGTTAGAAGGGGACCAGATGGTCTCATCCTCCCAAACCGAGAGGAACAGGTTCGAGTAGGTGGGGGCTACAGGGGTACCCATTGCGGTTCCAGACACCTGTCTGAACCACTGACCATTAAACTTGAAGGAGTTATGGGTCAACACAAAGCCCAGGCAGTCACACAGAAAGTCAGAAAATTCATCAGTTTTGCCGTATCTGCCCAATGTTTGGTGGGCTGCCCGTATACCCGCCTCATGTGGGATGCGGCTATACAGGCTAACCACATCTATCATTGCTAGGTGAAAACCCTTCTGCCAATGGAAACCGTCAAGGACATTCAAGATGTCCACGGTGTCCTGTACCAAGGATTTGACCATTCTGAGGCATGGCCTCAGCCTGTGATCTACGTATCTAGAAAGAGCTTCTGTCAGTGAACCCACCCCGGAGACAATCGGTCTCCCCGGTGGGTTCACCAACGTCTTGTGTACCTTAGGTAGATAGTACCACAAGGGATACCGGGGCTTCTCTGTAAACAGTTCCTCTCCCAATTTTCTACTCAGGAAGCCCAGCTCTACACCCCTTCTCAAAAGTGTCCTCATACGACCCTTATCTTTTTCGACCGGATTTTCATCCAATCTTTGATATGTTGAGGCATCTTCGAGTTGGCGATACGCCTCCTTTAAGTACATGTCTTTAGGGAGAATAACTAAATTGCCCCCTTTGTCAGCAGGTTTACATATCAAGTCGTCCCTGGATTTCAGCCATTTCAGCGCCCTCTCTTCACCCTCTGTTATATTTTTAATATCTTTGGGGTAAATGCAGGCCTTAACTTCCCTTATAATCCCCTTCTGGAAAAAAATCCAGAGGGCTTCCTGGGGTAATGGGTGGATTGAAGTTAGACTTCCGAAAGCGTACCACTTTGTCGCCTTCACTCCCCTCCCAATTTTCCTCTTCCATTTCCTGCTCTCCACTTTCTGTAAGGAGGTCCCTCAAAATCTGTAAGGTGGCCTCGTCTTTAGTGTCAAGAGGAGCGCTGACGCTGAAACCCAGAGACCCTATCCCCGTGGTCACATTCACTGCATCGTTTTTGCTCTTAAAGAATTTATGCACATTTATTTTTCTTATGGCCTCTGTCAAATCAATTTCAAAGCGGCAGATATCAAAATCACTGGTTAGGCAAAAATTTAGTCCCTTGGATAGGACCGAGAGACAGTCCTCAGAAAGGGAAACATCCGACAAATTAATGACTTTGAGTTCATCCTGACGATCCTGGTCCGGCTTTGGAGGTTCGTGCTGGAAATCAAGCATAGATGTTACTCCTGCCCTCTCCACTGTATGTGTTTCCTCTTTTTGGGGAGACCTCCTATGCCTCCCTCTCCCCCTCCTCTTCCTGCGCCTAAAGGGTGACCCCCAGTTTTGGGACGGGCTCCTCTACCCCCACCGGCTCCCCCAGAACCCTGCGGCTGTTACTCCTCCACCCCCCCCCCATACTTCTGACCCAGAATCTGTAGTCCAACCTTCCCCACTTCCTTTACCCTTCCTGGATCTGGGATTACTGGGTTTGTCGGGTTTGTTGGGGGTCTTGGGTCTAACTGGCTTTGTGGGTTTGGGCCATGGTTTTTTAGGAGGCCCCTTCGCCCAATCAAACACCTTATTGATCTTATAGTCCTCTTTATCCCGTAGGAACTTTCTCTGTTTTCTATCTCGGATCTCATTCTGAATAGGGATAAGGCGTTTTTCCACTTTAGTAAGTAAAGCAGTCATTTTGGATTCATCAAAACGTGATCGAATTTCCGTTTTGAGATGGGAGAGTTTTTCCACCACTTGTTTATATTCAAGCTCAGTCCTTGTTAATACTATTTCCATCTTTCTTTGTGAGTGGCGTATGTGTTCCTCATTCCACTCCTTCATAAACAGTGGATCATCACTATATTGGGCGGGTTCAGAATATTTGCGGAAGCCCCTTGTCACGTACTGTAATTCTTTATACCTAGATAAGGTCTGGACAGTCCAGTATAGTTTGACTTCCTGTTCAGAAAGGTCAAACAATATCTTTTCCAATCTTACTTAAAAATGCTGCGCTGCCCTTGCTGATAATAACAATTCTCTTATAGTTTGTCCATAACACAACTTTATATAAAATCAACTGAGTCCCATCCAGTTCCTCTAAGTGCGCTGTGGTCTCTCCTGTATAGAGTATACACAATCTTCTGGTGCTATGCACTCCACTGCGCGCTCAGTGATGACCTGTGTAAAAACGACTTCACATAGCGTAATACTGTATAATCAAAAAGTACAACACACTCCTCAGTGCAAGTGATAAGGTGCTCACACGTGATCCCAGCTCCCCTAAAGGTTGAAAGGCTCACCAGATAGTTTCCACCGAATCACAGGTGGTAATCTCACATCAGCACATATGTATCACTCAGACCTTCAGTGACCATATCCAATTCTGATAAAAAGCAGCCTTTAATAAAACACATACAAATACATCATCGCGCAGTATGTCGGTTCCAATATAAAAAAAACACACTGCGCCTCTCGCGCACTCAGAACACTTACAAGATCCCTCTGGGGGATAGAGTAGCTTGTCACAGCGGTAAGTCCCTCGGTTCCAGACGCTTGAGAACTTATTCCAGCCGTTCGCGGCGTCCCGCACTGCCGGCTCCCGCGCCTCCGGACTTCCGCAACTCCAACCACGTGACCTGCGTCAGGCGTACTGGCTCCGCCCTACGCGTTTCGTCACCAGGACTCATCAGGGGCTTTTTGATTATACAGTATTACGCTATGTGAAGTCGTTTTTACACAGGTCATCACTGAGCGCGCAGTGGAGTGCATAGCACCAGAAGATTGTGAATATCTTTTCCAAGATTTTGTTGCTACATATTCTATACTCAGAAACAACTGAGTGGCCAGCCGGCACACTGCTAAGACCGTTGAGTTAATCATCGACTTCAGGAAGTCTGCTCCCACCCCACCGCCAATCTACATTGACGGCAATGAGGTAACCAGAGTACCCTGTGCCCGGCTTCTGGGTACAACCATCTCGAGCGACCTCAGCTGGAAGACCAACATCACTGCCACCCAACGGAAAGCCCAGCAGAGGCTCTTCTTCCTCCGCCAGCTGAGAAAGTTCGGCATGTCTCAAGAAATTCTAACCAGCTTTTACTCCGCCACCATTGAGTCGATCCTCTGCTCTTCCATCCTGGTGTGGTATGCTGGCGCCACTGCCGATGACAAGGACAAACTACAGCGGGTCATCAGGTCAGCAGAGAGGATCATTGGGTGCCCCCTCCCCTCTCTTGCTCTACTACACAATAAAAGACTTAGATCCAGGGCACTGAGAATTGCAAGTGATCCCTCACACCCAGGCTACCGCTACTTCAACCTTATGCCCTTGGGCCGGAGGCTACGAGCCATTTCCACTAAGACCATGAGACACAAGAACTCATTCTTCCCCTCGGCAGTCAGCCTCCTTAATTGACTCCACATCCTACCACCAAAGCAAGCCCCAAGGAGCGGCCCACAGGAACTAACTATTGACATCTCAGGGACACTCTGGGAATGTGTTGTATATTACAAATGTATTGTTAACCTGTTGCCTGTTGTTTACTGCTGTCTCTCTCTATGTACTCTTCCTGAGCTATTTGTACTGTGCCAAAAACAATTCCGGGCATGACCCCTCATGCTTGGCGAAATACATTTTTCTGATTTCTGATTTCGGAAGATAGCCAATTCTGGATCAAACTTGGGATTAAATACGCTAATCATCTATTTACTAATGGGGAATTTAAAACTTTTGCTAGATTTAGATCTGAGTTTGGTCTCCCCCAACATTCGTTGTTCCACTACTTTCAGCTCCGAGATGCTATTAGGTCTCAGATGGGTATCTCTGGGGTGCGTATTGGGCCTTCCGAGCTGGAACTGATGGTTCTCAACAAGGACACCTCTAAACAGATTTCTAGATTTTATCTGGCTCTGTCATTAAAAACAGGCTTTCACAGGTTTGAAATAGCTAAATCTAAATGGCAAAACGAGTACTGCGAATTCAGTGTAGCCGATTGGACAGAAGTAGAAACTTTCTATATGCCTAGTGTGATAAGTGCAAATGATAAATTAATCCAAATTAAATGGCTTCATCAAGTATACTATACTCCACTCAAACTATCTAAAATGGGCCGTGGTATCAGCTCGGAATGCAACAAGTGTGGCCAGCCTGATGCGGGGTTTATTCATTCCGTATGGGAGTGTGCACCAGTTCAGGGTTTTTGGGGGCAGGTCACTCAGTTACTTGCCCAGTTATTACACAGACCAGTGGATCTCTCTTTTAAAGCCTCGATGTTAAGTATCATAGATAATATTTCCTGTGGCAAATATAAGCAATTCAGTGCTGAGAGGGTAGAGAAAAGGACGGGGAGACAACGGGAGCCCAATCTGGTGTAGTATCTCACGTGTGGTTACTTCAGTAAGTAAGAGATGGAAATATACTCACAAGGCTGGGTTGCGTGTAGTGCAACCAGTCTGGAAGCGCATGTGGAGAAGTACCGTCCCCACTCGGCCTTGCGAGGTATTTTCGGTGGTCGCAGCTCCTCTGAAAAAACGTTACCACCTGCCAGGTGGTGACCCCTATTCCTTGGAGGAGGGGTTATGGATAACACAGGGGGGTAGGAGGCGCCCTATAGGGTACTTATTGCACGACACTTCCGTCGTAAATAGTCGACCAAAGATCAGGTATATTTGAAAATCAAAAGTTAGAAATCAATGATAACAAAGCCACAGATTGATAGTAGTATGTAATTCTAATACAAGGAGTATTAGTATCAGTTTGAATAGTTTTGTAGTAATATTAACAGCAGATGGAATGATCCTACCTTAATAAGCAGTCATTCCAAAACAGTTGTAAAAGACAGTCTTTATTGGAGCACTCAAAAAATGACTACGCGTTTCGCGGTTCAAAACCGCTTCATCAGGTCGTGTATCGTGCCTTGGAGGAAAAAAGAGACATGGCGCTAAATACAGGGGACAGGCTCCCATCAAATTATAAAAACATATAAAAACATGAAAAAACACACATAACAGTATATACTCCAATTGTGGAAAGCGATTGACCATTAGATCAAAAATTATTATATATATATATATATATATACACATCCGTAACATGACATAAAGGGAATCAGACCTTTCTGCCCCTTTTCACAATGCATATGATAAAAATCTTATGATAAAAGGTTTAATAGGGGGTTATTATATATGAGAAGATGCGGGTGACTATATAAATATATATCACCCATGTGTACCCTATGGTGTCAAACAAATAGGCAAACGGCATAGAAGTATAGGAGGTAGCAATATGATGCGGCATGTAGAATATATATACACAAAAAATATATACAAAAAAATACATATACACAAAAAGTATATATATAGACTAAACACATCTTGTGTATAAAAAAGGGGAGAGAATATACATATGTATAAAAATATATCTATCTATCGTAATGTGGTAGTGGTGGGTGGAGAAAAAAAAAAAAAAACACACTCACCAGAAAGGGTCTGTACTATGTACAACAGGAGCTGTAGTCACCGAGCTCTGCCGGTCCAACAGCACTGCACTTTAACATTAGAAAAGCGGACGGGCTTATCTAGCTGGAGAAGATAAGAAAGGAAAAAGCTTACCTATATGCAATATTCCCCTGGGTTAGGGCGCCAGTGAGCGCCGTTCATCCCGCATTGGTTTTTAAAAGTCAGAGGCATGATTACGCAGGTCACTGGGGGCGCGGCCTGTGATGACACCACGCGCTGGATCACGTGCGCATGGCGTCTGACGTCACTCGTTGGTGTGCGTGGCTGCAGTGTGTATTGCCGAAGGCGTAGGTGGGGTTGGATGCGTCCCAAGCTGAGGCGCAACACGTGACCCCAAACCACGCCGTTCCGCAATGACGTGCAGCCAGGAGGACGGGTGCCTGGTTTGAAGCCGTCTCCCAGGTGATAGAAGGGAAGCGATGAGTTCCCCTGATGAATAAGCCTGCCCAATCCTTATAGACGGGGAGAAACCCATATTATATCCCTATATTAATAATAATAAAAAACCATTCTAAAAATAATAATAAGCAATTCTAACAGATACATGTATATCTGAAAGTGTGTATATGAAAAAAAACAAAGGTATACTTTAAAAGGTATATACATACAAAAATTATATAAATTATATAAATAGTGTCTACAATTAGGGGAGGACCAATGGATATAATATTGTGTAGGGAGAATATCCCTATATACAGGCACAGTCGCAAGAAATTATTCTGCATCAAAAAGACCACCCTGATATTAGGTTGAGTACTCCCTAGAGGTGCGATTGGAGGCTTAAACTTAGGCATCCCCCCTGGAGATAGGGGGATGGTGTGGAGGGGAGAGGGTGAGGGGGGGGGGGAAGGAGGAGGGGGGGGGGAGGAAGAAAGGGGGAGAAGGGAAAGTGGGGTGGCGGTAAGGTATAAGGTTATATGACCAGAGCCGAAGCTCCAGTACTACAGGATTGTATATATCCTACATATTTCTTTCGGTCTGTAGGTATCCCATCCTGGATCATAGGGGAATTGGGAGAGCCTATATAATAGTGCGACTGTTGTGTGGTACCCTGGAATAGTGGTTGAATAGCGGATATTGTACGGTAGATGAGGCGTATTTGTAATCCTATTCAGAGTTGTGGTGTGGCAGGGGTGAGATACTTTCTAATGCTCGTGGAGGTACTAAATTTAGGTTTCCAAATATAGAAGACTAGTGAAGAACTAGTTTCCAAATATAGAAGACCGTATCGGGTACTACGGTACTGAGGTTTGTAGAGGAAATACGGACCAAGTGATGGGTCGCTCGTTGGTTTTTCTACTTTGCTTACGTTGGGGCTAACCCTAGGTCCTGTCAGTCGCTGATAAGCTGACTCAGTCTTATACTTTCTGAATGAGGCTGGGAAAAAGGATTTCTCCTTAAGTTGTGGTTATGTTATTTGTATAGTAGATAAAAGTGTAATCAATGGCATTGGCTCATGTTAATTTTTTTCAAGAGGGAGGGTGATCTAGCTCTGGGTACTAGTTGGTATACTAGGCCCCTTGATTAGAGATTATGTTCAAGACATATATTCAGTCCATCAGGTTGAAGAGTGTTTAACTTGTAAATCCAAAACATCTCTCTACTCCTGAGTTTTTTCACAAGGTTATTCGTGGTTTCTGGGATGTGTTCTATGGGGCAGATCCTTATTCCTTCTATTTGTTGGTTATGGATCAGTTTGAAATGCCTTGAGAGTCCATGTTTCATGTATCCATTTGTGATATTCCTTCTGTGCTGGCCCCATCTCGTGCGGAATTGTTGGGTAGTGCGTCCTACATATTGTAGGCCGCATGGGCACGTGATTACATAAATCACATTTCTTGTGGTACAGTCCATATTGCATTTGATCTTGTATGTCTCTCCTGTTGTAGAAGGCCCAAATTCAGTAGTTTCTTCTTTCAACATTTTACAGCACAAACATCTTGATTGTAAACAGCTAGTGACTTGGCATTGCTGTCTGCTATTTATGTCTCCTGGGCGGCCCTGGTCTTTTTCTCGTATTGTGCTTGGTGCCAACTTGTTTTTGAGGGTTCGAGCCCTTCGAAACACGCATCTTGGTCTGTTGGACAGATTTATTTTTAATAGTGGGTCTCCTTGTAGGAGGGGCCAATGTTTCCTCAAAATATCGTTTATAGATTTGTGTTGGTTAGAATAACGAGTAATGAAATTTATGTCTTTCTTCTCCTCTTTAGATCTAGACTCTTGTCTTTTCGGTTCTAAAAGCCTCTCTCTCTGGGTTGTTCTTGCTCTCTCCCGTGCTTCTTTAGTTAGTTTTGCGGGGAAATTCCTTTCTTTGAACTTCCTCATTAGTATCTCTGATTGGGCATCAAAGGTCCTTATGTCACTACAGTTTTTCCTAATTCTAAGGAATTGCCCGTATGGTATGTTTTGTCTCCATGGTTTATAATGGGAGCTTTTGAAATCAATATATGAATTTGCGTCAACAGTTTTAAAAGAAATTTCTTGATTCTATTGTATTGTACTTGTGATAGAGTATGAGATCCAGGTAGTCGATTTCTTCCTTACTGTAGTTGTATGTGAATGAGATCCCCCAATCGTTATCGTTCAGATACTCATGAAACTTCTTAATGGATTCACAATCCCCATTCCATATCAGAATTAGATCGTCTATGTACCTTCTATATAGGACGATGTTTGCTTCAAATGGATTCCCGTGTGTTAATAGCAGTTCTTCGAAGTGGCCCATTGTCAAATTTGCATAACTGGGTGCAAAGTTCGCCCCCATCGCTGTCCCTCGTTTTTGAAGGTAGATGTTTTCTTGGAATCTAAAACTATTGTGAGTAAGGGTGAACGTAATAGCCTGGATAAGGAAATATTTCTGTTTAATAGGTAGCTTTTTATCTTGATTCAAGTAGTGCCATACAGCTCTAAGGCCTATATTGTGATGTATGTTCGAATAGAGTGCACTGACATCCAGGGTAAGCCAGTGGTATCCTTCCTGCCATTCAAAATTCTTCAATAGGTTGAGTAGATGTGTTGAGTCTTTATAATAGGACGGAAGATTCCTTACATAGGGTTGTAAGTGTAGGTCTATTAGTTCCGAAAGGTGGGAAGTAATGGAGTCTATACCGGCTATTATTGGTCGTCCTGGTGGATTGGTGACGGATTTATGGATCTTGGGGAGATGGTAAAAGTGTGCTTGCACCGGATCTGGTATCCACACATAATCTCTTTCTGATTTAGTGATTATCCCTTCGTCCAAGGCCCATTTCAGTAGTCTTTTCAAGGCTTCTGAGTGGTCTCTAGTTGGGTCTCCCTGGAGTACTTCATAGTAGTCTTTATCATCTAAAATTCTTCTCGCTTCTCTGATGTAATCTTCCCTGTCCATGATTACTATTCCCCCCCCCCCTTATCCGCAGACTTGATGACAATATCTTTATTGGCTTCTAAGACTTTGATGGCTCTTTCTTCTGTTCGAGTTAGATTCCGTTTTCCTTCCTTGTCCTCTAGCTTCCTGAAGTCTTCCATTACTTGCTTGTAAAATGCCTCCACGTACGGGCCCTTGTATGTAGTAGGGTAGAATTTAGACGCGTTCTTCAGGCTGGTATAGACATATTTCTCCATCTTCTCATATATAATAACCCCCTATTAAACCTTTTATCATAAGATTTTTATCATATGCATTGTGAAAAGGGGCAGAAAGGTCTGATTCCCTTTATGTCATGTTACGGATGTGTATATATATATATATATATATATAATAATTTTTGATCTAATGGTCAATCGCTTTCCACAATTGGAGTATATACTGTTATGTGTGTTTTTTCATGTTTTTATATGTTTTTATAATTTGATGGGAGCCTGTCCCCTGTATTTAGCGCCATGTCTCTTTTTTCCTCCAAGGCACGATACACGACCTGATGAAGCGGTTTTGAACCGCGAAACGCGTAGTCATTTTTTGAGTGCTCCAATAAAGACTGTCTTTTACAACTGTTTTGGAATGACTGCTTATTAAGGTAGGATCATTCCATCTGCTGTTAATATTACTACAAAACTATTCAAA
The DNA here is from genome assembly GCF_040937935.1 of Hyperolius riggenbachi. NCBI lineage: Eukaryota > Metazoa > Chordata > Amphibia > Anura > Hyperoliidae > Hyperolius > Hyperolius riggenbachi. Next base: position 314,590,746 of record NC_090646.1, on the reverse strand, counting down.
CTGATACTAATACTCCTTGTATTAGAATTACATACTACTATCAATCTGTGGCTTTGTTATCATTGATTTCTAACTTTTGATTTTCAAATATACCTGATCTTTGGTCGACTATTTACGACGGAAGTGTCGTGCAATAAGTACCCTATAGGGCGCCTCCTACCCCCCCCCCCCCCCCCGTGTTAAATATAAGCAATTATTCCTTAGGCTAGCTTTCTTCTATGCGAGGAAATGTCTATTATTCAAATGGAAATCTCCTAATGTTCCAACTCTGAATGATTATAAAAAGTTAATAAATCAGAATTTACCTTTGTACTGGTGACACGGGCCCTCAGGAAACTAGAAGGTGACACTGCTGGCAGGCCTATACATGATAATCTTAGCAGGGATGAGAGACTGGCGCTTGATTTACTCAAAAATAATAAAAACATCATTATTAAGCCAGCGGACAAAGGGGGAAATGTGGTGGTAATGGATCGAGACAAATATGAGAGTATGTGTTTAGTGATTTTGAGTGATGAGGAGCAATATGCAGTTATTAAATCCAATCCTATTAAGCAGCATTGTAGTTCACTTCAAAACCTTTTAAAAGAGGGCCTGGACACGGGTTGTCTTGATCCTGAGGATTACATGTCCCTAAAAAAATCCACTGAACATCCTACCACCTCTGTTTTCTATGCCTTACCAAAAATACATAAAGGTAAAATCCCCCCTCCAGGCAGACCCATCGTGTCTGGAAGAGATAACCTGACCGATGTGGTAAGCCAGTATATTGATAGATTCCTGCACCCTTTTGTTGAAGCATTACCATCATATTTGAAGGACACAAAAGATGTCCTTGTCTGACTACAAGATATAGAAGTGTCTCCCTCAACGCAGCTGGCCAGTTTGGACGTTGAATCTTTGTACAGCAACATCCAACACGATTTAGGTATTAATGCAGTTGAGTTTTTCCTCAAAACTAGAGGCAAACACCTGGAGGAACAGAACAGATTTCTGCAGCAACTACTGAACTTTGTTCTGACCCATAATGTCTTTCTTTTTGGTGGCCGCATCTACCACCAACTCAGGGGCAGTGCTATGGGCACGGCGTGTGCGCCATTCTACGCAAATCTGTTCCTGGGTTGGTGGGAGGATACCCATGTTTTTTCAGATGACTTGTCATTTTTCACGTCTCATATACTTTACTGGGGACGATTTATAGACGATGTGATAATCTTATGGGAGGGCTCGGCCGAACTTTTTGGAGATTTCGTGTCAATCTTGAACAATAATGATATCGGCATGAGATTTACCCACGAAATTCACCCCACATCGATCAATTTCCTTGACCTCACCATCTCGATTGGTGAAGGTGGGAAGTTAAATACAACAATTTATCGCAAACCTACATCCACCAACGCTTTGTTAAAATGGGATAGCTCGCATCCCAGGGCTCTGCGGAGAAGTATTCCAGTGGGCCAGTTCCTCAGGGCGAGACGTAACTGCTCCACTGAGGAGGGATTTCAGAAAGAGTGTCAATTACTTAAAAATTGTTTTAGACAAAGAGGTTTCCCTGATCGCGTGATCGGGCTCAGAGGAGAGCCATTGACACGCGAAGAATCGATACCTTACAGGATAAAAAGCCGGATATAAAGCCGGCCAGTACGGGGAGGAATATGCCCAGACTGATAGACACATATACGGACCAGTCACACACGATCTTTGAGATTGTACTACACTACTGGCCGATCCTGCAGAAAGACAGGGATTTAGCACGGATCCTGCCTCAGAATCCAGCAATTACTTATAGGAGATCTCCTAACCTGAGGGACATGTTGGTGCATAGCACATTTACGAGACCTATGAAAACTTCACAGACCTGGTTACCACAGAGACCAAACGGGTCCTTTAGATGTGGTAAATGCAAGGCATACAGGTACATGCCAACTACCAAACATTTTACATCCCCCAAAAATGGACGGGTCTTTGAGATCAGATCCTTTATCAACTGTGATACTCGAGGGGTTGTTTATGGGGCTCGCTGCACCTGCAATTTGTGGTATGTAGGCAAGACCACGAGACAGTTGAAAGATTGTGTTCTTGAACATGTGGGCAACATCAAACATAGGAGAGAAACGTCAATAGCGAAACACATGAATGATGTACACGGGTCAGAAAGATTCAATATCTTCTTTTGGGGGATTCAATGTTGGAAGAAACACATAAGGGGAGGCGACTTTGATCGCAAGCTCACTCAGATAGAGTCCCAGTGGATTTATAGATTGGATACCATTGCCCCAGGAGGCCTCAATGAGGATTTCAACCTGGCATGTTTCCTGTAGGGGAGAGATCCCTTTATTTGGACATCCTGGGCTGTGAGACTAGTCCCCGCTTCTCAGCTTGTTTTATTTTAATTGACCCATAAACGCTGGTATGGACTCTCATCATACCACGGTGGGACTAGCGTTAGAACCACCGGTATAGGACCCGTTGTGATTGTTAGGTCTCCTCGCAACACTCCCCAATTTACACACCCCTCCCAGAGAGATTTAATGTCCCTTATTCACCACGTGTCTGATTCGATCCCACACGGGACCTCCCCTACATTTCTGATATGACCCAGCCTAGCAGAATTCTGGAGGTGTCAGTTATACATCTGGACATTGCTTTAGTGTCATTTGAAAGGGACAGCTAAGGGGTTGTGTGGAGGATGTGTTGCATAGACTGGTGGTGCTGAGTGCAGACAGTCAGCACTTTAGCACGGATTACATTAAGTACACACACAGTTGGGGTGTGTTTTACACACCACCTATGAGCATTATGTATAAAGTTCATATTGGACATGTGCCAACAAATCAGCATGCATCCACTGATTTACTGGGGAGATAGGTCCATGCCTGCAGGAGTGCAAGGATGTATATACATCAGGACACAGGCAAAATGGAGATGCACACATATGGTTGCATCCCATGTTACCCATGCTATTTTACGCATGGACAGTGTCTATAGTCTGCGCAGCCTGCATGCCTATGTATCCCCAAGCACTATTTTCAAGTGATCCCCGCGTGTGTGTTCTTCATGCGACAATAATCACATAGAGTGGCGGTGGGACATGGTGTCTAGGTTGCCTAGCAACTCTACACACTAGCGTCACATGATCCCTGAGTGAGCGGTGGGCGGACTTTCCCACACTCACTCAGCTACGATGGGGGAGGAGCTCGGCATCCCTAGTAGGAGGTCTGGAGCGCAAAATGCGTTCCAGGCCTCTGGGGGCACAAGAAGCAGACAAACGTGCGGGTGGAAGTGACGTCACCGCCGCATCGCCGTCTGCCTGTTTAGCCTGCCGTTACATTTACAGCTTTTTTGAACTATAGGGGCAACCAATAGCCGATATGCGCCTCATAACACACCCCCTCTACACATGTAGAGCACGCCCACTACCCCGCCCGCATACCCTCTGGGCTAATAGGATGAGGAACCTTGGCTTTCCATATGCAGCTTCGTGGCATATATACTCCACATATAGAGGTACGATATGGAGAGCAGATACCACCCTAGAACCTGTATGATCATAAGTGGGTGGACTGTGGCAAACTTTCACCACACCCACTTGAATGCCTCCCTCACTTTCGTTACTCCTCTATATATATGGCTGTGCCCGACGGGGCACCTCAGCTCTGACTGGGGCTTATATGACGATGGGGGGGATTTTGTAATATATGTAAATATGTGGTGTAGGCAATGTATATATGTACAGCACACTTTCTGATGAAGCCTTTTGGTGAAACATGCTCATGTTAAAGTCCTTGTACAGCACCTAGCACTTTGTATATGTTTAGACCCTCCTGTCGCTGAGCCAGTTTGGTATAGGGGCAACTGATTTCAGGTAGTCGCATCAACCAGCACATTGTGCTCAGTGGATAGCCTCCATTGCCCCTCAACCAACTGTTTAACTGTGTGGGGACAGCAGTCATTGAAGTGTGGGATAGCTACACCTTAACACACAGCCCTTGCACTGTGTAACTAAGGGGGATGAGCAAAGACCCCCACACTCGGACAGCACAGACTAACCAGCAAGCTCATGGTGACCCAGAACTCATTGGGGTGTGTAAGGGACTACAATGGTCCTAAAAGCCCCCTTACTAAGATGTTAAGAAAAACAAAAGTTTGCTTTCCTAAAACAGAAAGAATTTGCGATAATTCAGGTTAGAGTGAGCTCGAGATGTCTCCCAGGCACCACTGCTGAATATATGCAAATTAACCATTGTACCCTTAGAAGCTAAACACACCTCCAGAACCGCTGGAACTCGGACAGCAGACAGACAAATTGTGACCCACACAGGAGAATACCCAGAATTGTGGTGTTCTAACACAACTTTGTAGTGATACAGTAGAGTGATTAGCTCTACTATTTGTGCCTATAGGGCTATGTCCTTCTGGACGTCAAGTGTATAAATTCATTTCCCTGGTACTCTTTCATTCGGTAGTGTCTGTTCACCTATTATAACATGTAACATAGAATCCGTTTTACTATGTACATAGCCAAAGTGATTTGCTTTGTAAAAAGGTTACAGAGGTTCACAAGCTGCAAATTGCAAAATGTGATTTTGTTGTAATTTGTATAATGCAATTTTGCTGCATATTTCACTGTATGCTAAGAACACAAGTAGAAAACACAGAAAAAAAATACAGCATGCCGATATTTTGCGATCAAACAAAATCGCATTGCTGTAGTATAAAAGGTTTCCTGTGATTTACATTATTTTGCTGATCCTTTTTGCATGCATGTGATTGGAAAAAACAGCAAAATCATGTGTAGTATAAAACTGTCCATGAAAAATAATTGGTATTAATCAGCAATTACTTCTACTGACCGCAGTTAACTGGAAACTTGGCGTACGTTAAAAAAGGGCGCCGGGAAAAAAGGGCGCATGGTTTTAAACGATAAGCATGAATAACGTTTAAAAAAAATTATGCTATATTTCGTTTAAAAATAATGTTTTATAAAGTTATAAATCATTAAAGGGATACAGTAGGGGGGTCAGGGGAAAATTAGTTGAACTTACCCGGGGCTTCTAATGGTCCCCCACAGACATCTTGTGTTGGCGCAGCCACTCACCGATGCTCCGGCCCCGCCTCCGGTTCACTTCTGGAATTTCAGACTTTAAAGTCTGAAAACCACTGCGCCTGCGTTCCAGTGTCCTCACTCCCACTGATGTCATCAAGAGCGCACAGCGCAGGCCCAGTATGGTCAGAAAATTCCAGAAGTGAACTGGAGGCGGGGCCGGAGCATCGGTGAGTGGCTGCGCCAACACAGGATGTCTGCGGGGGACCATTAGAAGCCCCGGGTAAGTTCAGCTCATTTTCCCCCGACCCCCCTACAGTATCCCTTTAAATAATGTGTATGAAATCGGCAATAGTAAAAACGTGAATCTTCCCTGTTTAAAAAGTGAAATTTATAATAATGTTTTATAAAACATTAATAAGAATGTTACTAAAGCTATACCTAACCCTACTCTCACACAGAACCCTCCCTGTACCTATCCCTAACCCCTAGACCCCCCCTGGTGGTGCCTAAACCTAAGACTCCCCTGGTGGTGCCTAAACCTAAGACCCCCCTGGTGGTGCCTAAACCTAAGACCCCCTGGTGGTGCCTAAACCTAAGACCCCCCTGGTGGTGCCTAAACCTAAGACCCTCCTGGTGGTGCCTAAACCTAAGACCCCCTGTGATAAGCATTAATAACGTTTTAAAAAATATTGTGCAGTTTTTCGTTTAAAAATAATGTTTTAAAAAAGAAAAATTTTAAAATTTTTCGTTTAAAAATAATGTTTTAACCACTTGCCGACCGCCTACTTCATATTGGCGGCGGCAAAGTGGCAGCCCCAGGACCACGTAACGCAGAATGGCGTCAGGTCCTGGGGCACTCTTTGGCCGGGGATTGCGCGCTGGGATGTGCGCGCATCCGCCGGCAATAGGCTCCGCCCACCCGCAACGTCAACCCGCCGGCCAATCGGAAGCGCCGGCGGGTTGTTAACCCGACGATCGCCGGATAGGAAGCGTATAATACGCTTTGTAATGTTTACAAAGTGTATTATACAGGCTGCCTCCTGCCCTGGTGGTCCCAGTGTCCGAGGGACCACCAGGGCAGGCTGCAGCCACCCTAGTCTGCACCCAAACACACTGATCTGCCCCCCCCCTGCCCCCTGATCGCCCACAGTACCCCTCAGACCCCCCCCTGCCCACCCCCCAGACTACTGTTTGCACACAATCACCCCCCTAATCACCCATCAATCACTCCCTGTCACTATCTGTCAACGCTATTTTTTTTTAGTCCCTAAACTGCCCCCTGCTCCCTCCTGATCACCCCCCACCCCTCAGATTCTCCCCAGACCCCCCCCCCCCTCAGACCCTCCACCCCCCCGTGTACTGTATGCATCTATCCCCCCTGATCACCTGTCAATCACCTGTCAATCACCCCCTGTCACTGCCACCCATCAATCAGCCCCTAACCTGCCCCTTGCGGGCAATCTGATCACCCACCCACACCATTAGATCGCCCGCAGATCCGACATCAGATCACCTCCAAAATCCATTGTTTACATCTATTCTCTCCTCTAAACACCCACTAATTACCCATCAATCACCCATCAATCACCCCCTATCACCACCTGTCACTGTTACCCATCAGATTAGACCCTTGTGGGCACCCAATCACCCGCCCACACGCTCAGATTGCCCTCAAACCCCCCCTTATCGATTCGCCAGTGCATTATTTACATCCGTTCTTCCCTGTAATAACCCACTGATCACCTGTCAATCACCCCCTGTCACTGCCACCCATCAATCACCCCCTGTCACTGCCACCCATCAATCAGCCCCTAACCTGCCACTTGCGGGCAATCTGATCACCCACCCACACCAATAGATCGCCCGCAGATCCGACATCAGATCACCTCCCAAGTGCAGTGTTTACATCTATTCTCTCCTCTAAACACCCACTAATTACCCATCAATCACCCCCTATCACCACCTGTCACTGTTACCCATCAGATTAGACCCTAATCTGCCCCTTGCGGGCACCCAATCACCCGCCCACACGCTCAGATTGCCCTCAGACCCCCCCTTATCAATTCACCAGTGCAATATTTACATCTGTTATTCCCTGTAATAACCCACTGATCACCTGTCAATCACCCATCAATCACCCCCTGTCACTGCCACCCATCAATCAGCCCCTAACCTGCCCCTTGCGGGCAATCTGATCACCCACCCACACCAATAGATCGCCCGCAGATCCGACATCAGATCACCTCCCAAGTGCAGTGTTTACATCTCTTCTCTCCTCTAAACACCCACTAATTACCCATCAATCACCCATCAATCACCCCCTATCACCACCTGTCACTGTTACCCATCAGATTAGACCCTAATCTGCCCCTTGCGGGCACCCAATCACCCGCCCACACCTCAGAACGCCCTCAGACCCCAGCCCTGATCACCTCGCTAGTGCATTGCTTGCATCTATTTCCCCCCTCTAATCACACCTTGAGACACCCATCAATCACCTCCTGTCACCCCCTAGCACACCTACCCATCAGATCAGGCCCTAATTTGCCCCGTGTGGGCTCCTGATCACTCGGCCAAACCCTCAGATCCCCCTCAGACCCCCTTCCGATCACCTCCCCAGTGCATTGATTGCATCTATTTTCCCCTCTAACCGCCCCCTGAGACACCCATCAATCACCTCCTGTCACCCCCCTAGCACTCCTATCCATCAGATCAGGCCCAATACATCCTGTCATCTAAGAGGCCACCCTGCTTATGACCGTTTCCACAAAATTTGCCCCCTCATAGACCACCTGTCATCAAAATTTGCAGATGCTTATACCCCTGAACAGTCATTTTGAGAAATTTGGTTTCCAGACTACTCACAGTTTTGGGCCCGTAAAATGCCAGGGCAGTATAGGAACCCCACAAGTGACCCCATTCTAGAAAGAAGACACCCCAAGGTATTCTGTTAGGTGTATGATGAGTTCATAGAAGATTTTATTTTTTGTCAAAAGTTAGCGGAAATTGGATTTTTATTGTTTTTTTCACAAAGTGTCATTTTTCACGAACTTGTGACAAAAATAAAATCTTCTATGAACTCACCATACCCCTAACGGAATACCTTGGGGTGTCTTCTTTCTAAAATGGGGTCACTTGTGGGGTTCCTATTCTGCCCTGGCATTTTAGGGGCCCTAAACCGTGAGGAGTAGTCTAGAAAACAAATGCCTCAAAATGACCTGTGAATAGGACGTTGGGCCCCTTAGCGCACCTAGGCTGCAAAAAAGTGTCACACATGTAGTATCGCCATACTCAGGAGAAGTAGTATAATGTGTTTTGTGGTGTATTTTTACACATACCCATGCTGGGTGGGAGAAATCTCTCTGTAAATGGACAATTGTGTGTAAAAAAAATCAAAAATGTGTCATTTACAGAGATATTTCTCCCACCCAGCATGGTTATATGTAAAAATACACCACAAAACACATTATACTACTTCTTCTGAGTACGGCGATACCACATGTGTGACAATTTTTTGCAGCCTAACTGTGCTAAGGGGCCCAAAGTCCAATGAGTACCTTTAGGATTTCACAGGTCATTTTGAGACATTTGGGTTCAAGACTACTCCTCACAGTTTAGGGCCCCTAAAATGCCAGGGCAGTATTGGAACCCCACAAATGACCCCATTCTAGAAAGAAGACACCCCAAGGTATTCCGTTAGGAGTATGGTGAGTTCATAGAAGATTTTATTTTTTGTCACAAGTTAGCGGAAATTGATATGTATTGTTTTTTTTCACAAAGTGTCATTTTCCGCTAACTTGTGACAAAAAAAAATCTTCTATGAACTCACCATACTCCTAACAGAATACCTTGGGGTGTCTTCTTTCTAAAATGGGGTCACTTGTGGGGTTCCTATACTGCCCTGGCATTTTAGGGGCCCGTGAGGAGTAGTCTAGAATCCAAATGCCTCAAAATGACCTGTGAATAGGACGTTATGCCCCTTAGCGCACCTAGGTTGCAAAAAAGTGTCACACATGTGGTATCTCCGTACTCAGAAGAAGTAGTATAATATGTTTTGGGGTGTATTTTTATACATACCCATGCTGGGTGGGAGAAATCTCTCTGTAAATGGACAATTGTGTGTAAAAAAAATTAAATAATTGTCATTTACAGAGACATTTCTCCCACCCAGCATCTGTATGTGTAAAAATACACCCCAAAACACATTATACTACTTCTCCTGAGTACGGAGGTACCACATGTGTGGCACTTTTTTGCAGCCTAAGTGCGCTAAGGGGCCCAAAGTCCAATGAGTACCTTTAGGATTTCACAGGTCATTTTGCGACATTTGGTTTCAAGACTACTCCTCACGGTTTAGGGCCCCTAAAATGCCAGGGCAGTATAGGAACCCCACAAATGACCCCATTTTAGAAAGAAGACACCCCAAGGTATTCTGTTAGGAGTATGGTGAGTTCATAGAAGATTTTATTTTTTGTCACAAGTTAGCGGAAAATGACACTTTGTGAAAAAAACAATAAAAATCCATTTCCGCCAACTTTTGACAAAAAATAAAATCTTCTATGAACTCACCATACTCCTAACGGAATACCTTGGGGTGTCTTCTTTCTAAAATGGGGTAATTTGTGGGGTTCCTATACTGTCCTGGCATTTTAGGGGCCCTAAACCGTGAGGAGTAGTCTTGAAACGAAATTTCTCAAAATGACCTGTGAAATCCTAAAGGTACTCATTGGACTTTGGGCCCCTTAGCGCAGTTAGGGTGCAAAAAAGTGCCACACATGTGGTATCGCCGTACTCAGGAGAAGTAGTATAATGTGTTTTGGGGTGTATTTTTCCACATACCCATGCTGAGTGGGAGAAACATCTCTATAAATAGACAATTGTGTGTAAAAAAAATAAAAAAATTGTCATTTACGGAGATATTTCTCCCACCCAGCATGGGTATGTGTAAAAATACACCCCAAAACACATTATACTACTTCTCCTGAGTACGGCAATACCACATGTGTGGCACTTTTTTGCAGCCTAACTGCGCTAAGGGGCCCAAAGTCCAATGAGCATCTTTAGGCTTTACAGGGGTGCTTACAATTAGGCACCCCCCAAAATGCCAGGACAGTGAACACACCCCACAAATGACCCCATTTTGGAAAGTAGACACTTCAAGGTATTCAGAGAGGAGCATAGTGAGTCCGTGGCAGATTTCATTTTTTTTTGTCGCAAGTTAGAAGAAATGGAACCTTTTTTTTTTTCTTTTTTTTAGTCACAAAGTGTCATTTTCCGCTAACTTGTGACAAAAAATAAAATCTTCTATGAACTCACCATGCCTCTCACTGAATACTTTGGGATGTCTTCTTTCCAAAATGAGGTCATTTGGGGGGTATTTGTACTTTCCTGGAATTTTAGCCCCTCATGAAACCTGACAGGTGCGCAGAAAAGTCAGAGATGCTTGAAAATGGGAAAATTCACTTTTGGCACCATAGTTTGTAAACGCTATAACTTTTACCCAATCCAATAAATATACACTGAATGGGTTTTTTTTTTATCAAAGACATGTAGCAGAATAACTTTCGCGCTTAAATGTATAGGAAATTTTACTTTATTTGAAAAATGGCAGCACAGAAAGTTAAAAAAGTCATTTTTTTGCCAAAATTCATGTCTTTTTTGATGAATATAATAAAAAGTAAAACTCGCAGCAGCAATCAAATAGCACCAAAAGAAAGCTGTATTAGTGACAAGAAAAGGAGGTAAAATTCATTTAGGTGGTAGGTTGTATGACTGAGCAATAAACCGTGAAAGCTGCAGTGGTCTGAATGGAAAAAAAGGCTCTGGTCCTTAAGGGGTTTTATGACTGCAGTCCTTAAGTGGTTAAAAATATTGTACTGTTTTTCGTTTAAAAATAATGTGTAAAAAATTATAAATCATTAAATAATGTGTAATCATGAGAAGCAGTTATAAAACATTAAAAGTCTCCGGGCGCCGCTTTTAAAACGTTATTTTTCTCCGGCTCCCTTTTTTCCTGTTGGGCGCCCATTAAACGATATTTATTATGGGAGTGAATGGCGGCGCCCTATTTGTCCACCGGCCTCATGCGCCCAAATTTCCTGCTTCCGGAAACTTGACCTAAACATTTGAAAATGATTTTGCAGGCAAAAACTTGGTTTAAACACTTAAATTAGCATGATATGGAGAGGATGTCATTTTTGTTTTGGAAAGTATCTAGGGAAAATGGTGCCTATGGCAGGCACGGGAATTGTGTCCCTGTCTAAACACTGGACACCCATTTTTTTTTCAGAGTACATTACAAATACAAATCCAGATCATCTGTTAATTACGAGATTATTTGTCCAATGATAAGCAGAGAACACCAATGATGAGCTGGGATCAATGAGCTGATAATACTAGAGATAGACCAACATGAATTACCTGAAGATACTATAAGGTGCTCATACATCTAACGATGACGGGTAGATTTGACCAAAAGATGGATCTCTCTCTGATCGGAGAGACATCTGTTATCTGCCCATACACTGCAGGATTTCAGAATGAAATCTTCCGATAAGGGCCTGTGATGTTGCCTCTCTGCCCTGGCCCCCCAAATGTTTTATGTACCCCACCTCCCTTGGGTGTGTGTGCATACTTTACCTGTGACACCGTCGAGTGTCTACGCTGTATGTCCACGTGGTTGCACCACCTACCTTCCGACATTAAAGCACGTGTGTGGTGATGTGTGGTGTGCAGGGGCGATGCCTGATTTAAAATGATTCGCTAGTCTATTGGCCCTTGATTGCTCATTGGAAGATGATCTGGGATGGGCCTAAAGCCTGGTACACACATTCAATTTTGATTGTACAATGATTGCCCAATTTTACATTTTTCCATGTGGTATGAGAGCTCACCTTAACAATCTGCTCATAGTATTCAAAATCTGTTGACCATCATACTACATGGAAGTAGTAAAATTTGTCACTGATTGGCCAATCAAAATTAAAAGCTTTGAACATTTCCCAGACATTCAACAGTCTATTATGATAGCAACTTGGTACTGCTCTAACCACTCAAGCCATCTGCGGCAGTATATCTACACCCCACAGGACTTCATTTTCCGCACAGGGTCATACATATGCATCTGCCGCAGCGTGTTAGTACACAGATCAGTGATCCCATTCACAGATCAAAGTGCTTGTGATCAATGACCACCGGCATCAATGAAATGTTGTGGTCATTGATAAAATGAAAGTGAAAGCTATTTCCTGTGTACTCTCCACAATACAACAAGAATAAACTCGGGGGGAGGGGTTTTGGGTCATAACAGCGGCCAAATAGTAAAAATACACCCCCTATACATTACATTAAATATGGCCTTCCTAGCTGCCATGAAAATCAGGTGTGCAATATTCAGGATGGAGACTTTGTTCTCCCCTGTTTTAGATGTTTCTGTACAGTGAAACAAGAATAGCAAGGGTGTTTTCACTATTACTTTTTTAATGTTTTCTTTAGGAAGTCAGACACTTCCTCACAGAAATTTGTTATACAAGGATATTACCAAATACAATGATACAGGCCTGCATCTATTTCCTTGCATTTAGGGCAGGCGTTAGTATAGTGAACTGGGGCCACAGTATACCTGATATTGGGGGCGTATTTTGTGTTGAAAATAAAAAGTAAGCGGGATTTCCTCCATTTTTCGATTGTTAATTATGCTCACCGTATGTTATTACCCTCTATGATTTTTTCCCCCATATCCTCCTTCTCAAAATAGTTACTCCACCTCTGAAAGATCTGGGAGATCTCACTGGTGACACCTATTTCCGCTAAGGCTTTTTGGATCTCAGACAGAGACAGCTTAGTGCTACCAGGTTTGAGAAGCAAGTTAAAGACCATAAGTCTTGCTATATTTGATACCGCCCTTAAAGAGAAACTCCGACCAAGAATTGAACTTTATCCCAATCAGTAGCTGATACCCACTTTTACATGAAAAATATAATGATTTTCACAAACAGACCATCAGGGGGCGCTGTATGACTGATTTTGTGCTGAAACCCCTCCCACAAGAGGCTCTGGTACCGTACGGTACTCTGGGCAAACTGCCACAATGTAACAATGACACACACAGGAAATGGCTGTTTATAGCTGTCTGTTAAAGCCAGAACAGCTACATAATCTGCCCACAGTAACAATGTCACCATGTAATACATGTCAGAATGTGAATCTAGGAGAGGAAAGATTTTACAATGAGCAAACTCTGACTAAATCATGTATACATAATTATTGTAAAAATTAAGCAACTTTTTATATTAAATTATTTTCACTGGAGTTCCTCTTTAAGTGAGACTTGACATAAGATCCAATTTGGGCATACATCAGTTATTGTCGTCGTAGTTCTTTAAAAGTCACTCATCTATGAGCATGCTTTATTTTAAAGCTATAGTGGCCGAAAACTGAGAAATAATGAATTTTTCCCCTCTATTCCCCCCAAAAAACAAGCTATAGATACAGGGGCGTAGCAATAGGGGGTGCAGAGGTAGCAACCGCATCGGGGCCCTTGGGCCAGAGGGGCCCCGAGGGGCTCTCCCACAACTACAGTATTAGCTCCCTATTGGTCCTGTGCTCATAATAATCACTTCTATAGATGCTTTGAATGATAATAACCATTAACAAACTGTTCCCCATCCCCTTCTTGCACCTCTGACACTGTAGTTGCCATTGGCAGGTTTTGGTGCGCCGTATCAATTGTTATGTATAGAGTGCTTGGGGGGCCCCATGTAAAACTTGCATCGGGGCCCACAGCTCCTTAGCTACGCCACTGTATAGATAATTTTGTAGTGATGAATTTATTGGGGAATGAATGGAAGGAGCGCTGAAAGATGAAATTTGCTCTGGTTCATAAGGGGAAAACACCTTAGTGGTGGACTGGTCAAACCATTAAAACATATTTATTTAGTCCCCCTCCACACACCTTGGACACTTTAACACCTTAAATATAGAGATGGCACGAACGGTTCGCCGGCGGACAGTTTGTGGCGGATATCAGCAGTTCGCACCTGCGGCGGATGGCGAGCACATGCCGTGTTCCACCCACCCCCTATACATCATCATTGAGCTAAACTTTGACCCCTTACCTCTTAGTCAGCAGGCACATGGCAGCCAATCCGCCTGCACTCCCTTACGGACCCCTCCCCCCCGCCCCCTACAAAAACGCAGTTGCGTTGCCCATGTTTCATTCTGTCTCTAGCTGCTGTAGTTAGAGGAAGGGAGAGAGCACACTGCTGAGATAGGTAAAGTTAGCTAGGCCTGTTTTGTTGTTCCTCACTGATCACTTTTGAGGGCTGCCAGTTCATGCTACATCGTTCTGCTGCTTTTTGTTTTGTTTTTTGTGTGCGACAATCCCCAGCTCACTGGCACCCACCCAGAGCTGTGCACAGCATTACTGCTTACTGCTATTGTTGCCCCATTAAGTTGCAGGCACAGTAGCACTCCAGTGCACAAGTTTAGACTGTATTCTGATAGTACTGTTTCATTTCTCTGTGTGTGACACTACACAGCCCACTGATTCCCACAGGTGTTCACAGTACTACTGCTATTGTTGGCCCATTCAGTTGCAGGCACAGTGTTTTTTCCTCCACTGTATTTTGATAGTACTACTGCATTTCTCTGTGTGTGACACTACACAACCCACTGACACCCAAAACTGTGTACACTACTGCGATTGTTGCCCCATTATGTTTTACCTGTTGCAGGCACAGTACCCCATATAAAAAAAATAAGAGGCAGAGGTAGGCCACCCCGCAGGGGTCCTCGAGGTCGTGCTGCTGCCATTTTCATGCGGCCCTGAAAAAGTGCCCAGTATTCAGAGGGCACATACCATCAACCCCCAAAATTCAGAGGACCTAGTTGACTGGCTTACACAGCACACCCCATCTTCTACAGATTCCCCACAGAACCTTGATGCACCATCCTCCTCCTGCTCTGATTCAGGCACCCCACAACAACTTATTACCACTCACCCAGCAGCCACCACTAACACCACAGCCGCTCCACCTAATATGTCAGAGGAGTTATTTACAGATTCGAGTGATGAATTTAGTGATGCACAACCATTATTGGCAGAGGATGAAGGTGATAAGGATGTTAAACCACCTGATATGTCTTAGTCAGGTGTCAGTACACACATGGACGTAAGATGTGAGGGTGATGATGATGTAGTACCAGTTGTTGGTGCCTTTTTGGAGGTGTCTGATACAAGTGAACAAGTGAAGCAGTTGATGATGATGACTATGTGTCCATGGAAGTCACGTGGGTGCCCGCAAGAAGTGATGAAGAACATGGGAACAGTTCAGATGGGGAGACAAGTTGTAACTAGCAGGGGGAGCTTGTCAAAAGGAACTAGTGGCACTGTCAGACAGCATGTATTGGCCTGGAGTCAGCCAGCCAACACACCCTTCAACGTCTGCTGTTGTCACCACCAGAATGCTGTCATTCCAAAGCTCACCAGTGTGGACATTTATTTTGTGTGTCTGCTGCATATAACAGCATTGCCATTTGCAACCTCTGCCAAAGGAAACTGAGTCGTGGGAAGTACAACACTCACCTAGGGACAACTGCTTTGCAAAGGCACATGATGTCATATCACAAACACCTATGGGATGAACACATCAGCAAAAGCAGCACACAAACTCAAAGCCACACTCCTCCTCCTGGTTCAGCATCTTAAGCCACGTCAACCTCTGCTGTCCTTGCCCCCTCTCAACCACCCTCCACTCAATCGCCTCTCACGTTGAGCTGTTCCTGCTCATCTGCCCACAGTCAGCTTTCTGTCAAGGAAGTTTTGGAGCAAAAGAAGCCAATGTCTCAGAATCACCCCCTTGCCCTGACAGCTGGCTTGTCAGAACTGTTAGCCTGCCAGCTTTTACCATACAAGATGGTGGCATCTGAGGCCTTTAAAAAATTTGTTGTGATTGGGACACTGTAGTGGAAGTTACCGGGCAGAAACTTATTTTCCAAAAAGGCAATCCCCAACCTGAACCGTCATGTGGTAATACACACAGTGTCGTGGCAAGGGTCCATCTGACCACTGATACCTGGTCTGCAAAGCAAGGTCAGAGCAGGTATATCATGTACACTGCGTATTGGGTTAACCTGTTGATGGCTACCAAGCAAGGAATGCATGGCACTGCAGCAGAGTTGGTGACACCACCATGACTTGCAGGCAGGCCTGATGCCACCTCCTCTTCTCCTTCTACTCCTCCTCCATCCTTTTCACTATCCCCCCTCCCCCCCCCCGCACCAACTGGAGATCGGGAAAGTGGAGATCGGGAAAGTTAACAAATGCGCCCTGCATGGCAAATGTGTTGAATTTTATTATACAACGCTTTGTGTATCCAGGCTTAGAGGAGGTCCTCAAGTAGTCCAGGAAGGTGTGTGGCCAATTCAGGCGTTCCTACACGGCCATGGCACACTTTGCAGGGTTGCAGTGGCAAAAAAACCTGCCAGTGAGGTGCATGATTTGCGACAGCCCGACTCGCTGGAATTCAAGTCTGCTAATGTTTGACCACCTGTTCAAACAAGAAAAAGCCATCAACTAGTATCTGTACGTGTACGGTGCAAGGACAGTCCGGGGGAGGTAGGGATTTTTTTGCCCCGTTACTGGATGCTCATGCACAATGCCTGCAGGCTCATGAGTCCTTTTGAGGAGGTGACAAACCTGGTGAGTCGCAGTGAAGGCACCATCAACGACCCCATCCCATAACCTTCTTCCTGGAGCGTGCCTTGCGAAGAATACTGGATCAGGCCGTAGAGGAGCATGACCAGGAAGAGGAAGAGCTGTGGGCACCATCACCACTATCAGAACCAGACTTGTCGTCAAACACCTGCTGTACCTGCGGCAATGTAGAGGGAGGAGTCAGAGGTGGAAGGTGGCTTTGAGGAGGAGGTGGAAAAACAACTGCAGCAGGCTTCCCAGGGGGCTTGTGGTCACCTTTCAGGTTCCCGTAGTGTTGTAGGTGGCTGAGGGGAGGAGGAGATCTTCGGTGACATCAGTGAGGAAGAGGAGATGGCTAACTCGGCATCCATCCTTGTGCAAATTGGATCTTTCATGCTGTCCTGCCTGTTGAGAGACCCCCCATATAAAAAGGTTCAAGGTGAGCACCCTGCACTGGGTGGCAACGCTACTAGACCCTCAGTATAAGCACAAAGTGGCAGAACTTTTACCAAATACCAATAATCTGTCCCTTACACAGCTTTGGCGGAACTAGTAGGACAGGCGCAGGAGTGCCAGTGCAGCCGTCCCCAAGCCCTTTACCGTTACTCACATCAGTAAGCTCAGCTACACTAGCCATCTTCCTGCTTTTCTATACACTTCATTGCTTTCCCTGCTATTCATTTCTGTTACTTGACAGATTCCCTATCCTCATTACTACTTTCTCTACTGTATCCCATTTGGGGGTTCTCCATTACATTTACTTACTCTGACGTATGCACCTTGGCATATTCCCCTTGCACCTCCCACTTTCACTATCCTATATAGAGAAAAAAAATGTATACCACACATTTATGAATTAATTTTTGTGTAATCACATTTATATGTATGTTTACAATCATGTTGCACCTGCAGTAGACTTTTTTTTTTTGCAGGATTTTGGTATTCTATTGGTTTACAGATTGTTTTCATATACCTTTTTCTTGTATCTATTTTTGGTCTGATACCACATCTATAAAACTTTCCAGCTTATTTAAATTACTAATTGGATATGGTACTGATCATTTCTAAGACTTTAACAGACCAAGATATTACTTGGCACTATCACTTTATATATGAAAATATACATACTGTATATGAATGCTATCTAGATATTATCTGATTTATTTATTATTTATTTATTTATTGTATTTATAAAGCGCCAACATATTACTCATGTGCTGAACATTAATTTAGGTTACAGACAATATTTAGGGGTGACATACAGCAATATGACAATACAGGAATACAAGAAAACCAGATCACACAGCACAGTATTAGTACAAGGTAATGCTTAGTCACTGGATGAAGCATGGAGATTAGGCAAGTTATGTTCACTCAGATGCATAGCATGGGTTCACAGTAATGGAGGTGCCAGATCAGGTAGGACACAAAAGGAGGAGGACCCTGCCCAAAGGCTTACAATCTAGAGGGAGAGGTAAGGACACGAATGGTAGGGGACCAGAGTTCAGCTGTAGGTTTAGAGCACTTGTGAGGGGTAGTAGGCCAGAGTGAAAAGGTGAGTTTTGAGGGCTTTCTTGAAGATGTTGAAGGAGGGGGCTGCCCTAATGTGTGGAGGTAGGGAGTTCCATAGTGTTGGAGCAGCTCTTGAGAAGTCCTGGAGGCGTGCATGGGACTGGGTGATGCGGGGGGCGGTTAGGCGAAGTTCATTGGAAGAGCGGAGTGAGCGGCTAGGTGTGTACCTCTAAGTAAGATCGGAAATGTAGGTTGGACAGGTTTTGTGGACAGATTTGTAGGTCAGACACAGTATCTTGAATCTGATTCTGGACTGGATAGGAAGCCAGTGGAGGGATTCTAGGAGGGGATCTGCCGTGATGGAGCGATGGGAGCAGTGGATAATTCTGGCTGCCGCATTCATGATGGACTGCAGTGGGGCTGTTCGGGTCATAAGGAGACCAGACAGCAGGGCATTGCAGT
Source organism: Hyperolius riggenbachi (assembly GCF_040937935.1). Taxonomy (NCBI): domain Eukaryota; kingdom Metazoa; phylum Chordata; class Amphibia; order Anura; family Hyperoliidae; genus Hyperolius; species Hyperolius riggenbachi. Next base: position 314,572,030 of record NC_090646.1, on the reverse strand, counting down.
AGTCAAGGCGGAAAATTATGAGGGCATGGATGAGGAGTTTGGTGGTGGCAGAGGTCAGGAAAGGGCGAATCTTACAGATGTTACGAAGGTGGAAGTTGCAGGACTTTGTGAGGTTTTGGATGTGGGAAGTGAAGGAGAGTGCGGAGTCCAGGGTGACACCCAGACAGCGGGCTTGAGAGGTAGGGCGAATGGTAGTGTGGTTAACAGTGACATGCACATCTGGGAGGTTCGTGGATGGCCGGGGTGGGAAGATCATAAATTCAGTTTTGTCTAGATTTAGTTTCAGGAACCTAGCAGACATCCAGGAGGAGATGGCGGATAGGCAGGAGGAGACCTTGTCCATGGTAGTGGTGGATATGTCAGGGGTGTGGAGGTAGATCTGGGTGTCATCTGCATACAGATGATAGTTAAAACCCATGGAGGAGATAACCTTGCCAATGGAGGATGTGTATAATGTGAACAGTAGGGGGCCAAGGACCGAACCTTGGGGGACTCCCACCGAGAGGTGGTTGGGGGTGGACGAGGACTCATTGAAGGTGGTCGTGAAGGAGCGGTTGGAGAGGTAGGATGAAAGCCAGGACAGGGCGAGATCGTGAATGCCCAAGGACTGGAGGGACTGGAGGAGTAGGGGATGATCTACTGTGTCAAAAGCTGCTGACAGGTCAAGGAGGAGGAGAATGGAGTATTTACCTTCAGCTTTAGATAAGGCAAGGTCGTTGACCACTTTGGTGAGAGCAGTTTCGGTTGAGTGGGCAGGCCGAAATCCAGATTGGAGTGGGTCTAGCAGTGAGTTGGCATTGAGGTACTGGGTCAGGCGTTTGTGAACCAGACGCTCAAGGAGTTTTGAGGCAAAGGGGAGGAGGGAGATAGGACGGTAGTTGGAGGGTAGCGAGGGGTCGAGTGAGGGTTTCTTGAGCAGGGGTAGTACAGTGGCCTGCTTGAAGTCTGTGGGGAAGGTGCCTGAGGATAGGGAGAGGTTGAACAGGGTAGTGAGGACTGGGGCCAATTCCGTGAAGTGAGGCTGGAGTAAGTCAGAAGGGATGGGGTCAAGGGGGGAAGTAGTGGTATGGGAAGTCTGCAGTAGGTGGTTGACTTCCTCGGTGGTAGTAGGAGTGAAGGATGTGAGGGGAGGATAGGGTGGAGGAGGAGCTGGTTGGGAGGGGGTGGGAGGTGAAGATTGGAGATTGGATATTTCCTGGCGGATGGAGACAATTTTGTTGGTGAAGTGGGTGGCTAAATCTGTGGCAGAGAGGGAGGAAACGGAGGGTGGGGGGGTGGGTTTAAGCAGGGAGTTGAAGGTGGCAAAAAGACGCCGGGGGTTGGAAGCTTGTGCTCCGATGAGCTTGGTAAAGTATTCCTGCTTCGCATGAGCAAGGGCAGTGTGGAACTGCAGCAGGTTGGTCTTGTACTGTAGGAAATCCTGGTTAAGTCTAGTTTTTCTCCATTTCCGTTCAGTGGCGCGTGTTTTCCTCTGGAGGATGCGAATATGGGTAGTGCGCCAGGGCTGGGGGTTAGGGGGTCGGTTGTGGCGAAATATTGGTGGAGCAGCTTTCTCTAGGGCTGATGAGAGAGTTTGGCGATACTGAGCTGCAGCAAGATTAGGACAGGTTAGGGTGGGGAGAGTGGAGGAGAGGGCATGGAGGGGGTCAGCAAGGACACTAGGGTTGAGCTTGCGTAGGTCTCGCTGCCATCGACCAGGTGGGAGGGTGGTTAATTTGGAGGTGCCTTCCGTGAGGAGGTTGAAGGTGAGAAGGTGATGGTCTGAGGGTGGAAAGGGTGCGATGTCAAGGTCTGCAATGGTGGTGGATTTAGTGAATACAAGGTCGAGAGTGTGACCTGCAGTGTGAGTGGGGGTGTTGGCGTGTTGTACAAGTCCAAGTGAGTTGGCAATGGTGAGTAGCCGGGTCACAGCAGAGCTCTGGGCTTCATCGATGGGAATATTGAAATCCCCAAGGATGATGGTGGGGAGGTCAGAGGAGAGGATGTGAGGGAGCCAGGAGGCAAGGTCATCGAGAAATTGTGGGGTGGAGCCCGGAGGGCGGTATAAGACCGCAACAATGGCAAGGAGGGGGTGGTAGAGGCGAATGGTGTGGGCCTCAAAGGATGTGAATTGTAGAGAGGTAGGTGGTTTGCTGATGTTGTTTGCTGAACTTTGTAGTATCATACTATTATGTTCAAGGACCTCATGTGGCTTGGGACGGTCCAGCCTTGTTTTTAATTGCTTCGTTGGCTTCAGTTAATTAATAACATTTATATTATACCATATTGCTATCTCTTTCTCCGTGCTCTTTATGTCGATACGGATTATAAATATGTAGGGGGAGTTTCTGTTTCTCTTTTTGTTATATTTATGTTAACCTGGGTCGATGACCATGATCTTCCCCAATATATCTATAGGTAGAATTGGCAACATTGATTGCTTGAATATACATGCTCGACCTTTTCTTGTTTAGTCGGACCAAATCACAATAAGTCGGAAAGGATGCAGCAGTTGCACAACAGCCTGTAAAGTATGCTGTACACTGTATTCAAGGGTGATGTCACAGCATGATGGAAAAGAGGTGCCAGTAATCCTCCTCCTCCCACGGCCACGCCAGCAAAGACAGGATGCTCTTCCGATGTGATGGTGATGTCAGACATGCACAGGATTTTTACTCCAACGTATCGCCACAGCCCTTTGGGAACCACCCTCCGAGAACGCCTCGACCGACAGGTAGAGGACTTCCTGGCCTTAATTGCGGATATTGACACTCTAAGAAGGTATGAACCCCTGGACTACTGGGTGCACAGGCTTGACCTTCAAACTTCTTTCTTGCCCCGCCTCAAGCGTCCTGTCAGAAAGGACCTTCAGTGCAGCAGGATGGATTGCCACTGAGAAGAGAAGTCGCCTAGGTGAAAAAAGTGTGGACCACCTGAACTTTATTCAAATGAATGAGGCATGGTCCCCGGAGGGTTACTGCCTGCCGGAAGACTTGTAAATCAGTCCCCACACAGCTGTATATCCTCTCTGCACGCCGCGTGATTTCTCCGCCACCACCACCAAGGGTCCATGTTAAACTTGAATTTTGAAGGCCGGTACTATAGCAGCGGCTGCTACAAAACCTAATTTTTCTGGCATTTCTCATGGTAACCCAGAACTCATTGGAGTGTGTAAGGGACTACAATGGTCCTAAAAGCCCCCTTACTAAGATGTTAAGAAAAACAAAAAATTGCTTTCCTAAAACAGAAAGAATTTGCGATAATTCAGGTTGGAGCGAGCTCGAGATGTCTCCCAGAGCACCACTGCTGAATATATGCAAATTAACACAGTACTACACAGTGGCTGCAACAACCAAAAAAAGGCATGCACATGATGACAATTCCCCTTTGTGATAGTTACCTTGTTGTGAAGGGGCTTGCATATCACAATGAAGCAATTACCTATAGGAGTGTGTTGGGGGCACACCCAAGATGATAAGGTTGTTGTTTCATTGTGGACAGACCAAATTTGTTTGGCTTGATAAGTTTTGGCAAAACCTTTTTTTTATGGTCACCTCAGGTGATCATTCAATAAAGCCTACTAGACCAACACTGGGCCCAAACTGCAGAACCAGTGTTTTTCTGGTCACTTTACTGTCACTACCTCAGCCCAACCACAGGGGCTGGAAAACCACCATCATCTGCACTCTCACCAACATGCGCACAAGCAGGGCGACCACTACACAAAGAGTTTGGTCTGTCAGTGTGAAGTGGAGATAAACCTTACACCACCAGCACGTATATACACTCTGGACATTTTAAAGCAGCCCTTTATTCCTCAAATGTAGGAACCATGACAAACACAAAATATGTGTTCACTAACTTGGATTCACTTGAATGGTGTTCAAGTTAGTAACACTAGATGTTAAGGCCCTATATACCTCTATACCCTACAAGTTAGGAATCACAGCTCTTGATTTCCACGTCTCCAGGTATGCTTCTTATCCAGCTCCACTTCAGGCTTACATTCAAGCTGCAAGGGAGTTCCTCCTTTCTCATATTTATTTTAGTTTTGATGAGGGGGTTCTTTCTCCAAAGATGCAGAGCTTCCATGGGGGCAAAATTTTGGGCACCCCTTGCCAATCTCTATATGTTGTGGTGGGAGGAGCTTTGCATCTCTGGGGATTTGAACCCATCTCGAAACATTTGGCTGAGTATGGTCATTTTATCAATGTTTTTTGTTGATCTGGCATCATCCAGAGGAATTATTGGGGAACTTTGTGGCATACCTGAATTACAATGACCTCAATCTATGTTTTACTTTTCACTCGCACCACACACAGATCAATTTTCCTGCCATTACGTTGATCAGATCAACTAGGACTCATTCCATTCAAATTAAAACATATAGGAAGCCCTGTGCTGGGAACCCCTGTAGGCCTCCAGTTGCTATCCCAGACACATTATTAGGGCAAGGAGGAACTGCTCTATGAATGAGGTCACAGCACAAGAAGACCTTGGGTGAGCGCAAAATACTGCATAGTTCAGGGTAGGGGCTCAACCTCTACATGGCACCTCTCATATTGAAAGCAGAAATACACAAGATGGTAATACACAAGGTAATTTTATTATGACATGTATTCAGCAATAGTACATAGCAAGGAAATGAGCAGCGCTACTTAAAAACAGACTAGTGCCTACCTGCAAAAGAGTGCAAGCCCCACTTGTGGGGTCGAATACACACCGAGCATACACATGACCTGTCTACCACTAGAGGAGGATATTGGTTTCCATTAACTTGCATGCAACCTATTAAGTACTCGTCCCTCCCACTGCGAAGAAGTCAATCCTCCATGGGAGGGGCCTAACACTAACTAAATCCTAACCTATGTATATGCATAGCCTGGGTGCGGCTAATCAAATAAAATCGAAAATTGAAAATTGTGCAAATCCACCTTTTGCGCAATTTTCAATTTTATTGGATTAGCCGCACCCAGGCTATGCATATACATAGGTTAGGATTTAGTTAGTGTTAGGCCCCTCCCATGGAGGATTGACTTCTTCGCAGTGGGAGGGACGAGTACTTAATAGGTTGCATGCCAGCTGTTAATGGAAACCAACATCCTCCTCTAGTGGTAGACAGGTCATGTGTATGCTCGGTGTGTATTCGACCCCACAAGTGGGGCTTGCACTCTTTTGCAGGTTGGCACTAGTCTGTTTTTAAGTAGCGCTGCTCATTTCCTTGCTATGTACTAATGTAATTCGTTTTTGGTCAGCTGCTCCCACTTAACAGCCATGCTTTTGGTGTATATGCAGAGCTTCTGTTTGGGTTCAAGGTGTGTTTGTAGTTCCTGGGGGGGCTCAGCGCATCTCTGATGGAGGCCATTCGGAGGCGGCCTGGTGTTGCGCTGATCCACCTTTTGCGCAATTTTCAATTTTATTGGATTAGCCGCACCCAGGCTATGCATATACATAGGTTAGGATTTAGTTAGTGTTGGGCCCCTCCCATGGAGGATTGACTTCTTCGCAGTGGGAGGGACGAGTACTTAATAGGTTGCATGCAAGCTGTTAATGGAAACCAACATCCTCCTCTAGTGGTAGACAGGTCATGTGTATGCTCGGTGTGTATTCGACCCCACAAGTGGGGCTTGCACTCTTTTGCAGGTAGGCACTAGTCTGTTTTTAAGTAGCGCTGCTCATTTCCTTGCTATGTACTAATGTAATTCGTTTTTGGTCAGCTGCTCCCACTTAACAGCCATGCTTTTGGTGTATATGCAGAGCTTCTGTTTGGGTTCAAGGTGCGATTGTAGTTCCTGGGGGGGCTCAGCGCATCTCTGATGGAGGCCATTCGGAGGCAGCCTGGTGCGCTGATCCACCTTTTGCGCAATTTTCAATTTACTCAGCAATGCAATCAAAACAGAAGTTGACCTTCTTAAAGAGAATCTGTATTGTTAAAATCGCTCAAAAGTAAACATACCAGTGCGTTAGGGGACATCTCCTATTACCCTCTGTCACAATTTCGCCGCTCCTCACCGCATTAAAAGTGGTTAAAAACAGTTTTAAAAAGTTTGTTTGTAAACAAACAAAATGGCCACCAAAACAGGAAGTAGGTTGATGTACAGTATGTCCACACATAGAAAAATACATCCATATACAAGCAGGCTGTATACAGCATTCCTTTTGAATCTCAAGAGATCATTTGTGTGTTTCTTCCCCCTGTTCTCATGCACTGAAGTTTCAGGCTGCTCTTTTCTTCCTGCAAACAGCTTTGCCCTTGTCTGTAATTCTTCAGTATGTGAAAGCCCAGCCAGCTCAGAGGACGATTTATCCAGCTTGTAAAAGATAAGAGAGAAGAGAGAAGCTGCTCTAATCCTAAATAACACACAAGCAGTGTGCATAAAGGGGCCTGGAAGGGGGAGTTCATAGCAGAACCACAACACTGAAGAACTTGGCAGCCTTCCAGACACAGGCCGACAAGTCTGACAGGGGAAAGATACATTGATTTATTACAGAGACAGTGATAGCATAAAGTGCTGCAGTTAGCCAGAACACATTAGAATAGCTTTTGGAATTTATAGGATGATAAAAAACAGGATGCAATTTTTGTTACGGAGTCTCTTTAAGGGCTGATTCAGACGGACGTTTGCGGAGCGTTTTTAAACGCCGCGTTCAGATGCCCGCGTTTTTTTTTTTCAAGAATGCCAGTGTTTAATTGCTAAGCGTTTAATGGCTTTTGAAGGCTTTTAAATAGCTTTCATAGAGTGGCGTTTGCGAGCGTTGTGCTTTCTGGGCTTTTGCTGGCTTTTACAGGAAGTGGGCGTTTTTTAAAGGGAAAGGGCTTGGTTATGTGTCTGCAGGAAGCGGAAATACCTTTGTACTTCCTGTACTCCGAGTGCTGGTGACATACTTTGCCCAGAGCTCTGGTTTGTATTTGGAATTTTTGGCGTTTTTTTTTGCTGGAGATATGGATGAGATTCAAGCTTGCCTTGTTCAGCTGAAGCTTGTGGCTCTCAGGGCGCTTCTGTCGAGGCCTCCGACGGGTCACAGGGTGAGTGCTGGGAGGCAGTGGGTTCATCCTATTGTTGCAGAGAGATCCAGTAGAGGTGCATTTATGTCCCTTTACCACGATCTCAGAAGACATCCTGCTCGTTTCTTTGGCTACGTGCGGATGACTGTGGATTCCTTTGATGAGCTGTTGGTCCTGCAATCTCCTTCCCTTCAGAGGCAGCATACCAACATGCGTTCACCAGTGAGTCCTGCTGAACGTCTCCTGGTGACACTGCGGTGAGTACACAACGTATGCAGTTTATTAGGTGTGTTATCAGGTTTTTTTTGTGTTTTTGAAGGCTAATTTTTGTTTTCCATTTTTCTAGAATTCTTGCTACGGGTGAGACTTTTGCCTCTTTACACTACCAATTCCATTTGGGTAGATCAACTGTGCAAAAGATTGTTCACGACAGGTGCCAGAAGATATGGGAAGTCTTGCAGCCAATATTCATGCCTTCACCGACCGAGCAGTTCTGGAAGGATGCTGCAGACTCCTTCCTTAAAAAGGCCAAGTTTCCAAATTGTGTGGGTGCCATGGATGGAAAACATATTCGGATTCAACTTCCAAGTGGTTCTGGATCATGGTACTACAACTATAAGAAGTACTTTTCGGTGGTGCTCATGGCAGTTGTCAATGCCAACTATAAGTTTCTGACGATCGATGTAGGATCCTATGGCAGTACGGCAGATTCCAAATCTTCAGATCGTCTATCATTGGCAGCCGGTTGTACAATGGTACTTTGAACCTTTCCGGGGCCTAAACCAATACAGGAAGATGGAGAGCCTATGTCACATGTGATGGTCAGAGATGAAGCCTTTGCACTTCATGTCAATTTGATGAAGCCATACCTAAAGAGAGATCTGGACACAAAGAAGGTGGTGTTTAATTACCGTCTCACCAAAGCCCGCCGTTTTGTGGAGTGTGTCTTTGGAGTGTTGTCTAACAAATGGCGGGTTTTCCACAGCACTCTGGTGATGACCCCGGACCATGTAATCAATGTTATCAAAGCAGCATGTGTACTGCACAACTTTTTGCGTGAAAAGGAAGAGGTGAATTATGAAGAAATTGTGGATGCGGCCTTCACAGATCACACTGGCAGCTTTGTACGTCATAGCTCAGCAGCTGGAACTGTACGTGACAAATTTGCAAATTATTTAGTGTCTTCTGTGGGAGCAGACCCCTTTCAGTACAGCCATATATATATATATATATTTTTATATATGCTGTAGACTGTATGGATGTATGTTTTTTTACTGCATGTTGCCTGCAATAGCCGCATGCAAGTTCCTGGAAAAATCCTTGGGAACAAGCATGCGGGTATAGTGGGCCTTGGGGAAGCAGCAAAATATGGCATGCTACTCCATATTTTCATGCTTACTTACTCTCTTTGTAAGGGGGGGTGGGGTGGCGTAGGGAAGCAATAGCCGCATGCAAGTTCCTGGAAAAAACCTTGGGAGCAAGCATGCGTTTATAGTGGACCTTGGGGAAGCAGCAAAATATGGCATGCTAGTCCATATTCTGGTGCTTACTTACTTTCTTTGTAAAGGAGGGGGGGGGGGGGGTGGCGTAGGGAAGCAATAGCCGCATGCAAGTTCCTGGAAAAGTCCTTGGGAACAAGCATGCGGGTACAGTGGACCTTGGGGAAGCAATACACATTGAATAAAGTGAAAACTGACATTTTTTTTCAGAATTACATTTATTAAAAGACTTAACAGAAAAATATTTATTTTTCAATATTATTAATATATTAACTGTATATAACTTTATAAAAAAACATATTTACAAAGCCATGGAGTGTTAACAACAAGCACAGGAGGATATCCTGAGAGGGTAAAGGTCTGTGACTGACGTAGAGAAAGTCCATCACCTCATGGGGGACCCTCTGCCTGTGGCCTGAACCCAAGCCACAGCCTCAACCCAAGCCACAGACAGATAGTCCTACCATGAGGGGATGGACCATCTCCACCTCAATCACATTATGCTGTATACAAAAGTAGTACACACAAAGTTGCATAGTGTATGCAATATTATAGCAATAGTACACAGTTGGAGGCACAGGAGGATATCCTGAGAGGGCATAGGCCAGTGGCTGATGTAGAGAAAGTCCATCACCTAATGGGGGACCCTCTGCCTGTGTCCTGGGGAAAGCAAAGCAGCATCCCAAGACACAGACAGATAGTCCAGCCATGAGGGGATGGACCATCTCCACCACAGCCACACATGGCACGCACACATAGCTGCAAACAACATTATTATCGTTATATATCGTCTATAATTGGTGTATCACTCCTAGACTGCAGTTGTAGAGAGGCAGATACAGCCTCTGCTGTGCTTTCTAAAGTGGTAACAGTTGATGTTGTTGAACGCGCTAGAAAAGTGGCCTATCCATGGTCATAACTGCTTTGCTGTTGAGTATATGGGTACCAGCTTGCTTGGTAAGGATTTAACATATGTGTGTAAGTGCCGTGGGATGGGGCATAGTAAGGGGGACCTGCTTCATGTGGTGCTTGAGTTGGCCAAGCTTGAGTTGGTTGAGTTGAGGTGGGTGCACTACTGGTTTTCATTTGCATAACCATAGTAAACAGTTTCTGCTTCATGTAGTCCCATTTTTCTTTCGGAACCTCCCGTGCCTCTTTTTCTAGAGCCCTAAAAAATGTCCCCAGGCTATATTGCGGCTTCATGGTTTTGGCAACATTTTTCTCCACATCTTTAATTAAAGAAACGACCTCCGCATTAGGTTCTTGATGAACATTTCTGGGCCGATTTCGTCTAGAGGCACTTATTACTGGTGATTTGGCTCATTACGCACTAGTTGGTGTAGATGTTGACTGTGCGCTCATATTTGCATTCTCCTCTAGTGACTCCTCCTCTGTCTTTCTGTTCTCAGATGCTGATCTTAATGACTGATTGAGAGATTCAATACTTCCGCCATCTTCCTCCTCCTCAGGCTCCTCCTGTGCCTCACTTCCAACTGCATTTGTCGTTGTTCTGGAATTATAAGAAAATATAAAAAAATATATATATTATTTTGCAGTGTAAAAAGCTGAAAAAGCAGAAAATCATAACTAGTATGTTGATGTTCATGTTTTTTTTTAATTTAACTGTTATTTTATTATTACCTTCTCCTTTCCTGTGTGTTGCGGAGAAAACCAAGCTGCTCAAAAAGAGGATGGTAGCGGTACCGGCTAGGAGCTTGCCCGCTCCTGCTTTCCCTGCTGTGGCGGAGGTCTTTTCCATACCGGTCCATTATGGACTTCCACTTCTTCTTCAACATTTTCACTGAGGAACAAAGCCAGACAAACATGATAAAATATGTGTAATTATAACATAGGTTCCATATATAAGTCATCCTTTTAGTTACTTGACCGTATTGGGAGGTGGGTAGGTACAAAGCATTCAGTGGGCCAGAGGGGAGGTAAAATGCATTCAGTGGGCCAGAGGGGAGGTACAATACATTCAGTAGGCCAGAGGGTGGGTACAAAGCATTCAGTGGGCCACAGGGGAAGGTTCAATACATTCAGTAGGCCAGAGGGGAGGTACAAAGCATTCAGTGGGCCAGAGGGGAGGTACAATACATTCAGTAGGCCAGAGGGGAGGTACAAAGCATTCAGTGGGCCTGGGGGGAGGTACAATGCATTCAGTGGGCCCGAGAGGAGGTACAATGCATTCAGTGGGCCTGAGGGGAGGTACAATGCATTCAGTGGGCCGGAGGGGAGGTACAAAGCATTCAGTGGGTCAGAGGGGAGGTAAAATGCTTTCAATAGGCCAGAGTGGATGTACAATGCATTCAGTGGGAGAGAGGGGACTTACAAAGCATTCAGTGGGCCAGAGGGGAGGTAAAATGCATTAGGTAGGCCAGAGGGGAGGTACAAAGCATTCAGTGGGCCAGAGGGGAGGTAAAATGCTTTCAATAGGCCAGAGTGGATGTACAATGCATTCAGTGGGACAGTGGGGAGGTAGAAAGCATTCAGTGGGCCACAGGTGAGGTACAATGCATTCAGATCATACAGTGAGCCGCAGTATACACTTACAAATGTTGTCTCTGGTGGATGCACTATACTCCGGATACTGCTCGAAGAAATGTTTGCAAACTTCCTCCCAAGCGCGTGACTTCCGAACATTATTGCTGTAGTCCCTGCTGCTGCTGTCCCAAATGGCAGGGTGGGCATGAATTTGTTCGACCAGCTCTCCCAGCTCCACCGCGCGCTCTGCTGCTGTCGCCATCGCTCTAGCCTGTCTCATGACTTCCTATCGCATCCTCTTCCTGTTCCGGCCCCTCCTCCAGACGCCCTTACAGGCTTCTCAATGGCTTTTACTGGCTTTCGCGCGCGTTTGAACTCTACGCGACCAGACGCAACCGCCTTCCAGAAGCTGCATGTTGCTTTTGAGACTAGATGTGACGCTGGAATCAACCGCCAGGCGTTTATGAAAGCCTGCAAAAGCCATCTCTAAACACTCCCATTCACTTGAATGGGACGGCAGTAGATCCCAAAAAACGCTGCGTCTAAAGCGCCGCGTTAAATACGCCGCAAAAACATCTGTCTGAACCAGCCCTAAGACAGAAGGTATTTGCGATTATTCAGGTTGGAGTGAGCATATGATGTCCCCCACAATACATCACTGTTGAATATGCAAATCATCCCTTTGTTGTCACTGTAAGCTAAACACACATGCAGAACAGCTGGGATGCAATGATGTGTCAGCGTGTTTATTGTATAGAGCCACAATAATCCAACATGCATAAACACTGTTTCAGACTGGTTAGTCTTCCTCAGTGAATGCCGTGGATTAATGTGGCTCTATGGGCTAGAATTTTAAACATCCAGTAACAGATTGCCCAGCAAGCTCATGGTGAACCAAAACTCCTAAAAGTATGTAAGGGGCTAAAAAGGACCAAAACTTCAAACTTCTGTTTTTCATAAGTCCTTTTTAGCCCCTTACACACTCCTAGGTGTTCTGGTTCACCATAAGCTTGCAATACAATCAAGTGAGAAATACAATCAATAAAAATATTCCTGTATTGTACACGGATAAAAAGTTGCATGAGGTGCTACAGTCTGGTTGAAAATTTGCGTATAGACCAGGCCCTTCCCTGGCAGCATGTTTTTCCCATAGTCTTTTTCATTCTCCCAGTAACTCTTCAAGTCCCACCTGGCTATCAATCATACGGTCCTCTAGATGTGGTTATTCCACCTGTAACTACTATTCCTGTCACCATCCTGCATGTCAGATTGTTTCTGTTGTAAATGGCAAGAGTTTCCCCCTTCAACAACTTATTAATTGCAACACCAAATCAGTAGTATATGCCATTACCTTTGCTAAATGCAATGTCAAGAACAGCGGTGTAACTACAAATCATGAAGCCACCCAGCAAAACTTTAACAGAGCTCCCCAATGTTCTCACACCCTTTACCTTGCCTACCCCTGGTGACCCTCACAGATTGAGGGCCTATCTTACAAGGGTCTTAAAACAAGTGTGAACATCATAAACTTCACTCATAGCAAGGATAGCCACAAAAAAACAAACAAAAAACCCACCAGATCTGAAGGATGGACCACTTTATCAGAGGGAGTAAAGTAGTAGTTAGGGCCCCCTAACAGTTTTGGGTTCCCCTGTGGTTGCTGGAGCTGCTCCCCTCTAGTTATGCCCCTGGTCCAGTATAGTGGGTACACAACTCACCCTTTGTGTCAAACAATCTCTGAACACTATAATGGGGCTTCTCACAGTACATAAAATTTTTTAGAATGTTGCAAGACACTTTAGACAACTGCATGCCGGTGATATGAACAGTTTCGTTTACTGGTGAGTAGAGCGTGACCTGTCCAGTCAGACTGGAAGACACTGCAAAATTACTGCTACAGGGAGCTTTTTGAATCGTAACACTTGGTACTCATATACCGTGAGGTTTGAATGTCAGGTGTGGCCTGAATCTTATATGCTGATATCCTTTTAATCCATTTATGTATCCCCATACCTCCCAAATTTGTTGATAAGAAAGAGAGAGAAAAAAAAAAAGACTATGGTAGGGATTAGATGTCCCTTCAAGGGACAGTTAAGGGACAAGACAATATACTCTGTACAGCACTGTGGAAGATGTCAGCATTATATAAATACTAAATTATGATACCCCTAGATTAGACAAACTGGAGATTTCTTATTTTGGGAATTTCATAATATGTATTATTTTAACCAAGTACTGATTTTTCCTTTAAAGATCCCACACCATGTTTAATAAGATAGCTTTTTCATATAATTTTTATTCATTTAGCTACTGTTTTCTATTTCTTTTTACTATTTTCTCTATCCTCACACTACTGTATGTACAATCAATTTACCATATTTTTTGGACCATAACATGCAGACCGTGCATCTTCTGGTCTGAGTGTGTGGCATATGGAGTCATCCCCCTCCACATAGTCCCCAAGTGCAGAGTTCAGCATAAGCCCTTATTACCTATCCAGCTGGTGCGAGTCCTACATCTCCTCCTCCGTCTCCACCTGGTTCAATGTAGCACAATCACACACAGCACCGCCACGCTCCAAGTCTTATGTTCCTTCCTGGTACTGGAGCCGATGTCATGCATTGAGAGGGCGCCAATGAATCATGCAGGAACACAAAACAGGGACTCGGAGCACACAGGTGCTATGTGTGATTGTGCTACATTGCACCTGCTGGAGACAGAGGAGGAGATGGAGAAGTCACATCATCTGGATAGGAAATAAGTGCTTCGGCTGCGCTCAACACTTGGGGACTCTGCTGTGGGGATTGGGGGGCAACCATATGCCACACAATTTTCACCAAGACAAAAGCATCTCTACACTGGAAAAATGTCCCTTCATATCTATTTGAGAGGCACCCCCAGTTATCCTGGCAGGAATTGATTTAAACTCTCATCAGTAAATAATGAGATGACAAAGAAATACCTGCTGGAGTTCTCCCTTATAGTTTGTGAAACCTTTCAATTATCAAGATTGTAGTAGATATAATGAAAAATAAGGTGTTGAAAATGGCTTGTTTTATGGTAGTGACTTCTTCAATTAAAATAAAACTGAAAGAAAATATCTCAATATTTGAGTGCACAGATAATTCACTTTCTGCAGGCAGCAAATGGCCTAACATAATTAAAACTTATTATGCAAATATCAGTTGTTACTTGGACGAAGATGAGTATCTTCTTTCCCATGGTGTAATTTTCCAGTCTCATATGATCGCAAGATCACTAAGACCACCAGACACAAGAACTCCTTCTTCCCTGCAGCCGTCAGCCTCCTGAACTCCCGTAACATTCTCCCACCCTCTATCTGTGCCTTACTACCTGCACAGTAGCGGTCTGTAATAAATACGCTTTTCGTAGCAACCTGCCATCACCCCTAACTGATTGGACTTTGTCCCTGCACCCTGGTTAGAATCCAGCAGTGTCCTGGAATAATGCTTACGTCTGCTGAATGTTTATTTGTGTACATACATTTCCTCTTTCTTGAGTGCAATATTCCTGAGTACGATGTTTTTACTGTCTGTCCTTTTGTATTGCACTGTATCTGTGATGGTCTCCTTTGCCTATGTACCTTTCAGAGCTATGTATTGTGCCAAACCCAATTCCGGGCATGACCCAGTCATGCTTGGCGAAATAAAACTATTCTGATTCTGAAATTTACACTACTAGTTAAATGTTCGTTCGTTGACATATTGACTACACAGACACATCTTTCATTCCTCTTTGGTGGAATGCAAGTCTGGCAAATGGGCATTTGTTTGATTTGCATATGATTCTAGAGTCCTCCTGCTGTGTCAATTTCTTTAAAGAAAAAACACATAAATCCAGGCACATCGCCTGAAGTTAAGACATATAAATAAGTTATTAGGGAGGTGCTAAAGGGGTGTGGCCAGGAAAATGGCAAAAACAGTTAACCCTTTGCACACTCACATGCAAGAGTTCATACAAATGCGTTCACCAAAATCAGTCATCCAGGAACCACTGCTATGGCGACAGCTAAGTTAAAAGTCCAGGTTTTAGTTACAAAAGCATCAAACCCATATAAAGATTAGGGGCACACACCCTGGAATCCTCTCCTGGGACAGATAGCACGTCAGATTAATCTCACAAGGAAGCTAACAAAATATATCCATGTGCACCATGCACACACCAGCATAAGCTGTGTGCATACTTACAAAGTTCACAGACAGAGGAAGGAGGGGGTGCACTGGATTAAACACTGGCCACAAGGGTCAGTTACAAGAAAAAAACACAAATCCAGGCACGTCGCCTCAAATTAGGACATTTAAATACCGGTAAGTTATTAGCAATGTGCTTAAATGGGGGAGGAGGAAGCAAAATGGCAAAGACCGGAAACCCTTTGCACACTCAAATGTAGATGTTCACACAAATGCATTCACAAAAAAATCAATCATTCAGGAACCACTGCTATGCATGCTGGTGTGTGAATGGTGCACATGGATATATTTTGTTAGCTTTTTTGTGGGATTAGTCCAATGTGCTATCTGTCCCAGGAGAGGACATGATAATGTGTGCTCCTAATCTTTAGATAGGTTTAATGCAATGAATGTTTGCATGTCTGCACTATGCATGTTACAGGACCAGAGTTAGGACACCTACAAATACCTGGGTACCTCTGGACGGTGTAGGTGACTATGCAAGAGAATGCATTCTTTTGTAACTAAAACTTAGCTGTAGGGATAGCAGTAGTTCCTGGATGACTGATTTTTGTGAATGCATTTGTATGAACATTTGCATGTGAGTGTGCAAAGGGATAACTGTTTTGCCATTTTTCTGGCCACAACCCTTTTAGCACTTCCTTAATAACTTATTTAAATGTCCAAACTTGAGGTGATGTGCCTGGATATGTGTTTTTTTCTTGTAACTCACCCTTGTGGCCAGGTTTTAATCCAGTGGACTCCCTCCTTCCCCCGTCTGTGACTATTGTCAGTATGCACACACAGCTCATGCCGGGTTATGTGCATGGTGCACATGGATATATTTTGTTAGCTCCCTTGTGGGATTAGTCTGATGCGCTATATGTCCCAGGAGAGGACATCAAGATTGCTGCTCCTAATTTTTAGATAGGTTTGATGCAATGAATGTTTGCATGTCTGCACTATGCATTTTACAGGGACAGTTAGGATACCTACAAATATCTGGGTACCTCTGCACGGTGTAGGTGACTATGTAAGAGAATGCATTATTTTGTAACTAAAACCCAGGCTTTTAACTTAGCTATAGGGATAGCAGTGGTTCCTGGATGACTGATTTTTGTGAATGCATTTGCATATTTGCATATTTGCATGTTAGAGTGCAAAGGGTTAACTGTCTTTCCCAATTTCTTTAAATACACACACCTAATTGAGGTGTGCTGGCTGATCACCACAGTAGTTAGTATATATTGTGGGTACTGTCCTTTAAAACTTAAAGGGAACCAGAGAGGAACTAAAAAAAAAAAAAAACAGAAAAAGTTTTTATACATACCTGGGGCTTCTTCAAGCCCCATACGCACGTATCGCTCCCACGCCGCCGTCCTCCGCTTCCTGTATCAGTGGTACCGGGTCCCGTCACTTCCGGCGGACGCGGCCAATTATCCACATGAGCAGGGGCTCCCTTCATACCCTTACGCGTGCGGCTGCTCAGTATGCAGCTGCACGCATAAGTGTATGCCGGGAGCCCCAGTGATGCGAACAATTGGCCGCGTCCTACCGCTGCCTGGCCGAAACTACGGGACCCGGTACCGCCCGGTACAGGAAGCGGAGGACGGCGGCGTGGGAGAGATCCGTGCGTATGGGGCTGGAGGAAGCCCCAGGTATGTATAAAACCTTTTTTCTGGGGCCCCTGGTTCCCCTTAAAGGCAAAAAAGTACAGTCCAGGAGCTAACCTGAAGGATGGACGCTGCCTGAGCTAGCTCTGCACTGCCACGTTGCATCGGTCCAGATTAATAATTTTTTGAGGCACTTTTCCCCTATATCCCCAGATAGCTGAACACCCCAAGATCACAATGCCCCACAAACATCAGGAGGAAATTGACGAAGAAGCACCCCAGGGTCTCCCACAGCAGACCCGAGGCCCAAACAAGATGGCAGGCGCAGCAGGCACAGGGGCGTGGAAATCTCGCAACACAAAAGCAACCGCTCATGACTCCGAAGATGAAACTGCATCGCAAACATCTCAGGCTGAAATACCAGACCGTGATGTCATGCTGTTCCACAAAATTAAGTCACTGCTACAGCGTGAACTCCATAGAGAGCTCGACTCACCTACTCACAAGTTATTGGCGCACTTCTCTTGCGAGCTCGCAAAAATAGGCTCCCGAGTAGAAGAGAGAGTCGATACCGCCACTACAATCCTAGAGGCACACGAACAGGACATAGCCGCCATGAAAGCAGATACAGTTAACATGAAAGCTGACCTCATGGAAGCTCTCCTCCGCCAAGAAGATGCAGAAAATAGGGCCCCAAGAGGCAACCTCCGGATCAGAGGTCTGCCGGAGTCCATTCAGGATATTACCTCCACTGCCACTGCCCTCTTCCAGGAGCTGGTGCCCTCTATTCCCATTGAACGCCTAGAATTCGACAGAATTCATAGAGCGCTTGGTCCAAAACGCCCTGATGGTTTACTCCGTGATATCATCATCGCTTTTACTTTCTACAAGACAAAGGAGGCCATTTTGAAGGCCGCGTGGGAGAAGAAGGATCTAGAGTTTCAGTCTCACTCCTACAAGATCTTTCCTGACGTGGCACAATCCACCCTCCTAAAGCGGAAATCTATGAAACCCTTCACCAACACCCTCATCTTTCAGGGCATCAAATACAAGTGGGGCCATCCATTCAAGCTTATCTTCACCCACAACAGTCGCACTTACAGCGCTATTACCACAGAGGACGCGCAACGGCTATTTGAAAAACTCAAGCTCATTCTCCCAGCAGCAAATCCTACTCGCTCTAAACCCGCAGGATCTCAAGATTCACGGCAGTCATCTCCTTCGCACTCGGAGTGGAAGAAAGTTCCAGCGCGGAACTCCCCAGCTCACAACGTGTCGCCGACCCATAGCGAGAGTTCCTAAGGTATAATTTTCATCCTCCTCCACAATACCTCCATCTACGAAGGTATGCAGCCCAGCAGCCCTAAGAAGTGTAGTATGATTGCTACCCGACAGTTCGCCTAACTACATTACTGCTGTTCTGCTCTCACCTATGAAAGGTTACACTTTACGAAGGGGCCCTCTCCCAGGCTACCCGAGACTACCCTTATAGTTCGACGGACTGAGGAACCTACTATGAAACGCAATCCCTGCTACACCCGCTTCAGGTGGCACCCCACAAATACCTTCATGGAAGATTGCACATCGTGAAAAATCTCCCTTCCAGAGCTTGCAGAAGGTATCCCCCTCAACTTAGACTTTTTTGATACAGAATCGTGGTTTACAAACTGCTCGTAAATCACATCTGTCATTTCACATGGCTAAACTCTGCCACTTCTTCCCCTGAGAGGCTATGGAGCCTGCCTCACTACCTTGAACTTTGTTCATAGAACTACTCTGTGGAAAATTGCACACCCTGAAATATTTGAAATCATCGGACCAACATCATACCTCACCAATAGCCTTATAGACTGACGGGCTGGGGCTCCCTCCCTATATCAGGTCCCTCGCCATACCCGTCTCGGGTAGCACTTTGCAGCCACGGCTTAAATATTGTTCTCACTTGTTATTGTTAAAAGAGGTTACGTCGTTCTATAGTGAATACAAGGGGAGAGTCAGCCTATATCAGTTCAAGTTACCCTGTTAATATACTTTCAGTTATAAACTCCCTGCAATTCAATTATGACACCTTTCTGGTCTAGGCCCTAATGCAGGGTCTGCTCACAGACCACTAGGGCAGTTCTCCCTGGCATGTTCTTTTCCTTCTGCAACTTGCACAAGTCAGTGGAAGATTGCCCGCCGTGAAATCACTCAGGCACTCATGAATATAATTGCTTTTATTAAAATCCTTATGGTCTGTTGGACCGAGGAACTCGTACCAACTCGGCAGCCTCTGCCATACCTGACTTGAGTGGCGCTTCACTCTGCTTATGCTGCGCTCAGTCCCCCTTAACTGTGCACTATGCATACCTATGTTATTTCTCAATATGAAGGAATGTTATATCTGCTACTGTTGCAAACAAAAAAGTAGATGGAGGCTGGCACTTCCAAAAATAAGCTCTTTTATTGAAAGATTAAAAGCATGTGGCTATACGGCGACAGCCCGCTGTTTCAAGACTCAGCCCTTCTTCAAGCCGAAGTATCCACAAGTTAAAACATCATACATTACATTTATATAGTATAACACCCACCTGGCAACCAATCAATTCAAAATTCGTGCAGCCAATCATCTCCACCGGTGTCCTGGCGGACCTGAGAGAGAACTGATGGTCTAACATGCAAATCAGAAGCATCATACATAATGGGGGGTAGAGCGGCGAAAACGCAGCATAAACACACCTCCCTAATCGGTATTCATTGCAGCAATCAGAGGAGGCCAATAGGAACAGCAGAACAAATGTCAACAGTTCGGGCCCCTCCCATAAGCGTACATGCGTCATACGTCGCGTACAGGGCAGACGTGTGTCATGTCGCTGAAGCTCCCCAAGGTCCTCCCCACTGGGCGGGCAATGTGCAGCCAGCTGCTACGTAACACTACATTGGGTGAGGCGGCCATACGTCGCCGTTCCTCACACTAGGGGCGGCACGTAATCTGTTGCTAAGCAACATGTCAATAAACAGGCTCCTCACATAAGCGTATAAGCGTCACACGTCGCGTACATGGCGAACGCGTGACATGCAGCTGAAGCTCCCCAAAGCACTCCCCAGTGGACGGGCAATGCACAGCAAACAGCCATGTAACAGTAAAGTTAAGTAAGGCGGCCACTCGCCGCCATCTCTCGCATAGGGGGCGGCCCGAGCTCTGTTGCAAAGCAACATGTAAATAAACATAGCTGTATCCAATATCTCCTACCAGTGCTGCAGCGATCGTGGTTAGCACACACCTCCTCCCTCAAGGTCCAACCATCCAGTGAAGAAGAAGTTCTGCATAAAAAGAGCAAAAGTTACACATTAGTAAGAGCATGCGGAGTTAACAAGCAAACGATAGTGATTAGATACAAAAACCCAACTCATACTCTCTATTCAGTCCCCCTTGTCCCAATACACCCAATCTCTTAATCCAACTAGCCTCCCTCCTCAGAAGTTCTTTAGTCCTACTATGCCTACCCCTCCACCCTGCCGGTACCCCATCAATAACTTGCACCTTCAACTGAGACACACTATGATGTAACTCAGTGAAATGTGCAGAAACTGCTTGTTTGGTATCCCCATTTCTGATGGCAATTTTGTGGGAACAAATCCTATCACGAACCTTTTGGGTAGTCATCCCTATATAAGCTAACCCACAAGGGCATTTCAATATGTAAACTACAAAGCTAGATTCACACGTATATAGATCTCTAATCCTGAATCTAGTCCCCCTAGAGGGGTGCCCAAACTCAGAACCTTTGACTATATGTCCACAGAGGTGACACCCCAGGCAAGGGTAAGTCCCCACTTTTTTATCAGAGTTCAAGTCCTTTCGATCGTGATAGAACACCTTATCTCTAATAGTTGGAGCTCTCCTAAAAGATAACAAGGGGGGATACCTGAATTCTGGAATGCGTGGGAAGGCTTCAGAAAGCATATGCCAATGGCGTCTGATGATCTTACCTATTTCCTGACTACAGGTATTATAGGTTGATACAAATGGAAGGCGAAATTGGTTATGTAACCTTTTAGTTGGACGGGTCTCCTGTCCTAACACCTGTCGCGGATACCCCCTTTGTCGAAATTTCAAGTCCATATCATCCTGTCGTCTCTCCAATACAGTCTGGTCCGATACAGTTCTAGAAAGTCTCTTATGTTGGCCCTTAGGTATTGCCTTTTTGACATGAGGGGGATGAAAACTGTTATAGTGCAGTACCGAATTGCAATCAGTACTTTTCACATAAAGGTCAGAGGAGAGGCTATCACCTCTTCTCTCAATCAGTGTGTCAAGAAAGGAAACACTATCAACGCTTACATGACTAGTAAGTCTAATCTCTCTGCAGCCCAGGGACAACTCAAGCAAAAAAGTATCCAGGGTCGAACGCGGCCCCGCCCACACACAAAAGATGTCATCAATATAGCGGAGACAACATCTGGCGTGCAACTGAAACAGACGATTAGGATAAATGAAAGCTTCCTCATAAAGGCCCATATAGAGGTTAGCATAGGACGGGGCCACATTCGACCCCATCGCTGTGCCCCTCAGCTGCAGAAAGAACTCACCCATAAAGGAAAAATAATTGCAACGCAAAACAATGTTCAGTAGGTCAACCAGAAATAGTCGTTGGTCCTTGGAAACGTCAGATCTAGTCATAAGGAACCAATCTACAGCCTCTACACCCCCATCATGTGGGATGGAGGTGTAGAGGCTCTCCACATCAAGGGTCACAAGTAGGAGATCATCTCCCACCACATTCAGTTCCCTAATCTTCCTTAAAAACATGGCGGTATCCCTAACATAAGAATCCAGGGTGACCACCATAGGTTGCAAGATCCTATCCAAAAATTGGGCAATAGGCACAAATACAGAGCCCATGCTGGCCACAATGGGTCTCCCCGGTGGCCGGCATGGGTTCTTATGTATCTTAGGCAATGTATAAAATTTGGGTGTGACCGGATTTTCTGCAATCAAAAATTTGGCTAGACTTTCATCAATGACACCCCTAGACTTTGCTTTCTCAACTATGCTTTTAATTTTCCTCTGTACAGAGATGAGGGGGTCCTCTTCAATCCTACAATAAATCTCAGGTTGCATAAGCTGGCTCCTAATCTCCTCTTCATAATAAGAGCTATCTAAAACTACCACGGCTCCGCCCTTATCGGCGGGCCGTATGGTCAGTTCAGTTCTCTGTTTCAAGTGGTTGAGTGCCTCATGTTCCTCCCTTGTAAGATTAAACGAAGTTCTCCTCTTCCGTTGGTCCTGTTCAAGAGTGTTGATGTCCTCCATAACTTTACCACAGAAGCTATCAATGACCATATTACCTGAGGGAGTAAAATAGCTCTTATTTCTAAGGCCTATTTCTTTTAATGTAAACTGAAACTCATCCCTTTCCAATATCTGACCATTAAACTGTGGAGACATCCCAAAAAAATATTTCAACTTAATTGTTCTGAAAAATCTAAAGAGTTCCTGATCTAATTCAATTATTGGGACAAGGGGGACTGAATAGAGAGTATGAGTTGGGTTTTTGTATCTAATCACTATCGTTTGCTTGTTAACTCCGCATGCTCTTACTAATGTGTAACTTTTGCTCTTTTTATTCAGAACTTCTTCTTCACTGGATGGTTGGACCTTGAGGGAGGAGGTGTGTGCTAACCACGATCGCTGCAGCACTGGTAGGAGATATTGGATACAGCTATGTTTATTTACATGTTGCTATGCAACAGATCTCGGGCCGCCCCCTATGCGAGAGATGGCGGCGAGTGGCCGCCTTACTTAACTTTACTGTTACGTGGCTGTTTGCTGTGCATTGCCCGTCCACTGGGGAGTGCTTTGGGGAGCTTCAGCTGCATGTCACGCGTTCGCCATGTACGCGACGTGTGACGCTTATACGCTTATGTGAGGAGCCTGTTTATTGACATGTTGCTTAGCAACAGATTACGTGCCGCCCCCAGTGTGAGGAACGGCGACGTATGGCCGCCTCACCCAATGTAGTGTTACATAGCAGCTGGCTGCGCATTGCCCGCCCAGTGGGGAGGACCTTGGGGAGCTTCAGCGACATGACACACGTCTGCCCTGTACGCGACGTATGACGCATGTACGCTTATGGGAGGGGCCCGAACTGTTGACATTTGTTCTGCTGTTCCTATTGGCCTCCTCTGATTGCTGCAATGAATACCGATTAGGGAGGTGTGTTTATGCTGCGTTTTCGCCGCTCTACCCCCCATTATGTATGATGCTTCTGATTTGCATGTTAGACCATCAGTTCTCTCTCAGGTCCGCCAGGACACCGGTGGAGATGATTGGCTGCACAAATTTTGAATTGATTGGTTGCCAGGTGGGTGTTATACTATATAAATGTGATGTATGATGTTTTAACTTGTGGATACTTCGGCTTGAAGAAGGGCTGAGTCTTGAAACAGCGGGCTGTCGCCGTATAGCCACATGCTTTTAATCTTTCAATAAAAGAGCTTATTTTTGGAAGTGCCAGCCTCCATCTACTTTTTTGTTTGCTGCAGCTGGATCCCATAGTGCGGGGAACCTTTGAGGCTTGGGCACCCTATCCCTCTCGTCAGTGAGTGCCATTCTTTTTATCGTTACATTGGAAACGTCAACGCACTGTAGAGGATGAGCACCATGGGGGATGTTTTATCTGGTAGAGCTCCAGATACTTTTTCCTACACAGAAGAGCATGCGGCTCGTGTACTTGCTAAGGCTGGTGAAGGTACTTTATTTCTTCGAACACCAGATGCTAAACCTCTAAAACGGAAGCTGGAGATTGTTAAAAAGAAATGGGTTGAGCTGGACATGCACGCCAGAACCTTGGCTGAATATTGCCGCTCGAGAATTATTCCAAGGTCTATACGTTCTCAGATATCGCCTATGATGTTTCTTGGTGATCAGGAATTCTGTTCCACATTCGAGAAGATATGGAATAAGGCGGCTTTTGACACAGTGATCCTTACAATAGAGAGGATCCATCAAGAACTCCCATTATTGGAGAAAAAGAGTCTGGCTATTATTACCCAATTAACTGCAACCTTACCAGCAGAGGAGATGCAGTCATTTATTGACCAGTTATCTAAGAAAATTGTGACCCATACTAAGTCCATTGAGGAAACCAAACGCTCTAAGTTCCAGCGGGATACACTTGACTACAAAGAGGGTTACGTCTATTCATGGCAAAGAATGGTCCCTGCTACCACTGTGAGGAGGTATAATAAGCCTAATAAGCCAAATAAATCCAAAGGAGGTATACCTCGTCCTCGGGGAGGCAATCAAGGATCCTCAGTCTCCGATTTTTTATCCTCTCGGGAGAATTCGCCTGTAGGAAGAGGAGCAGTCGGAGGGGTGGAAGCAGGGCAAGGTCAAAGCGCACAAAGGGACCCTGCGAAGAGTCAGATGGAACTACGCAAGAGGAATTGATGGATCAACCCCAGTTGGTGGTTAACATCTCTGGACATATGTTGACACCAACGGAAGAAAGGGTTTTGAATTATGGTTTGAATTTCAGTCCCACCAACATGCCCAACTTTTTTGAATTAGATCAGGAACTCTTTAGATTTTTCAGGACAATTAAGTTGAAATATTTTTTGGGGATGTCTCCACAGTTTAATGGTCAGATATTGGAAAGGG
Source organism: Hyperolius riggenbachi (assembly GCF_040937935.1). NCBI lineage: Eukaryota > Metazoa > Chordata > Amphibia > Anura > Hyperoliidae > Hyperolius > Hyperolius riggenbachi. The sequence continues at coordinate 314,547,614 of NC_090646.1, read as the reverse complement.
ATGAGTTTCAGTTTACATTAAAAGAAATAGGCCTTAGAAATAAGAGCTATTTTACTCCCTCAGGTAATATGGTCATTGATAGCTTCTGTGGTAAAGTTATGGAGGACATCAACACTCTTGAACAGGACCAACGGAAGAGGAGAACTTCGTTTAATCTTACAAGGGAGGAACGTGAGGCACTCAACCACTTGAAACAGAGAACTGAACTGACCATATGGCCCGCCGATAAGGGTGGAGCCGTGGTAGTTTTAGATAGCTCTTATTATGAAGAGGAGATTAGGAGCCAGCTTATGCAACCTGAGATTTATTGTAGGATTGAAGAGGACCCCCTCATCTCTGTACAGAGGAAAATTAAAAGCATAGTTGAGAAAGCAAAGTCTAGGGGTGTCATTGATGAAAGTCTAGCCAAATTTTTGATTGCAGAAAATCCGGTCACACCCAAATTTTATACATTGCCTAAGATACATAAGAACCCATGCCGGCCACCGGGGAGACCCATTGTGGCCGGCACGGGCTCTGTATTTGTGCCTATTGCCCAATTTTTGGATAGGATCTTGCAACCTATGGTGGTCACCCTGGATTCTTATGTTAGGGATACCGCCATGTTTTTAAGGAAGATTAGGGAACTGAATGTGGTGGGAGATGATCTCCTACTTGTGACCCTTGATGTGGAGAGCCTCTACACCTCCATCCCACATGATGGGGGTGTAGAGGCTGTAGATTGGTTCCTTATGACTAGATCTGACGTTTCCAAGGACCAACGACTATTTCTGGTTGACCTACTGAACATTGTTTTGCGTTGCAATTATTTTTCCTTTATGGGTGAGTTCTTTCTGCAGCTGAGGGGCACAGCGATGGGGTCGAATGTGGCCCCGTCCTATGCTAACCTCTATATGGGCCTTTATTTATTTTATTTTATTTTTCTTGATTAGCTCAGAGCCTAGCCACAGTTTATGAAGGCCCAACCATATTGATAGGCTTCATCACCACGCTCTTGGTGTTGGGCATAAAGTCTCATCATATTTGCTAATCAGAATTTGCCAATCAAATTTAATTATTTCATAAAATTAAATAAAGGGGAGAAAAGAAACAGACCAAAGATGAAGAAAAGTACCGCATCCTCCCGCGTACAAGACGCGCCCCCCCCTCAGCAACCACGGAAGCAAAACTGTGCACCCCACAGCTCAACATTTATCTACACACTGCCCTATGCTGGACACCACACACGCACACAGACACACGCACAGACACGCGCGCACACAGACACGCGCGCACACAGACACGCGCGCACACAGACACACGCGCACACAGACACACGCGCACACAGACACACGCGCACACAGACACACGCGCACACAGACACACGCACAGACACACGCACAGACACACGCACAGACACATGCACAGACACACGCGCGCACAGACACGCGCACAGACACGCGCACAGACACCCGCACAGACACACAGACACACGCACAGACACACGCCCAGACACGTGCGCGCACAAACACACGCACGGACATACGCACGGACACACGCATGGACACACGCACGGACACATGCACGGACACACGCACGGACACACGCACGGGCACACGCACTGGCACACGCACGGGCACACGCACGGGCACACGCACGGGCACTGGCACCCGCGCGGACACGCACGGACACACGCCCGGACACACGCATGGGCACACGCACGAACACACGCACGGACACACGCATGGGCACACGCACGGACACACGCACGGGCACACGCATGGGCACACGCACAGGCACGGGCACACGCACAGACACACCATACACACACACCACACTACTAACACTCGTTCCATTTGGGGGGCTGTCCCACACTCCCAGTTGTCCCACCCACTGGAGAACACGGTGAGTAGAAAATAAATCACCAAGAGAAAAGTGTAAAAGTGTAAAGAATAGCTACTTAACATTACCCTTAGAATAGTATGGCTAGAATTTGAATTTCTCAAAACAAAAATTATACAGCTGTATCCATCTGTTTTGTTCATTGGTAACAGTCATTGGGGCCTCGGGGGGATGTGAGTACTCTATCTCTAAGAGCTTGTTAAATCTAGTGAGCCAACTTGATATTGTAGGGATAGTGTGGGTACCCCAGTGTTCAATAATTAGTTTCTTGCCGATCGAGGTTGAAAACATTAAGAGGTCCATAGATAATTCAGTAGTGGTTTGCAGGCCCTGACCAAAGATTGCCTCTATTTTATTGATACGGAGGTCTAGGTCTGTGTTTACTCTTAAAAAAAACCTCAACCTTTTTCCAAAATTTCTGGATTGAGGGGCCTTTATGAGGAAGCTTTCATTTATCCTAATCGTCTGTTTCAGTTGCACGCCAGATGATGGCTCCGCTATATTGATGACATCTTTTGTGTGTGGGCAGGGCCGCGTTCGACCCTGGATACTTTTTTGCTTGAGTTGTCCCTGGGCTGCAGAGAGATTAGACTTACTAGTGTTAGGACAGGAGACCCGTCCAACTAAAAGGTTACATAACCAATTTCGCCTTCCATTTGTATCAACCTATAATACCTGTAGTCAGGAGATAGGTAAGATCATCAGACGCCATTGGCATATGCTTTCTGAAGCCTTCCCACGCATTCCAGAATTCAGGTATCCCCCCTTGTTATCTTTTAGGAGAGCTCCAACTATTAGAGATAAGGTGTTCTATCACGATCGAAAGGACTTGAACTCTGATAAAAAAGTGGGGACTTACCCTTGCCTGGGGTGTCACCTCTGTGGACATATAGTCAAAGGTTCTGAGTTTGGGCACCCCTCTAGGGGGACTAGATTCAGGATTAGAGATCTATATACGTGTGAATCTAGCTTTGTAGTTTACATATTGAAATGCCCTTGTGGGTTAGCTTATATAGGGATGACTACCCAAAAGGTTCGTGATAGGATTTGTTCCCACAAAAGTGCCATCAGAAATGGGGATACCAAACAAGCAGTTTCTGCACATTTCACTGAGTTACATCATAGTGTGTCTCAGTTGAAGGTGCAAGTTATTGATGGGGTGCCGGCAGGGTGGAGGGGTAGGCATAGTAGGACTAAAGAACTTCTGAGGAGGGAGGCTAGTTGGATTAAGAGATTGGGTGTATTGGGACAAGGGGGACTGAATAGAGAGTATGAGTTGGGTTTTTGTATCTTATCACTATCGTTTGCTTGTTAACTTCGCATGCTCTTACTAATGTGTAACTTTTGCTCTTTTTATGCAGAACTTCTTCTTCACTGGATGGTTGGACCTTGAGGGAGGAGGTGTGTGCTAACCACGATCGCTGCAGCACTGGTAGGAGATATTGGATACAGCTATGTTTATTTACATGTTGCTATGCAACAGATCTCGGGCCGCCCCCTATGCGAGAGATGGCGGCGAGTGGCCGCCTTACTTAACTTTACTGTTACATGGCTGTTTGCTGTGCATTGCCCGCCCACTGGGGAGTGCTTTGGGGAGCTTCAGCTGCATGTCACGCGTTCGCCATGTACGCGACGTGTGACGCTTATACGCTTATGTGAGGAGCCTGTTTATTGACATGTTGCTTGGCAACAGATTACGTGCCGCCCCCAGTGTGAGGAACGGCGACGTATGGCCGCCTCACCCAATGTAGTGTTACGTAGCAGCTGGCTGCGCATTGCCCGCCCAGTGGGGAGGACCTTGGGGAGCTTCAGCGACATGACACACGTCTGCCCTGTACGCGACGTATGACGCATGTACGCTTATGGGAGGGGCTCGAACTGTTGACATTTGTTCTGCTGTTCCTATTGGCCTCCTCTGATTGCTGCAATGAATACCGATTAGGGAGGTGTGTTTATGCTGCGTTTTCGCCGCTCTACCCCCCATTATGTATGATGCTTCTGATTTGCATGTTAGACCATCAGTTCTCTCTCAGGTCCGCCAGGACACCGGTGGAGATGATTGGCTGCACAAATTTTGAATTGATTGGTTGCCAGGTGGGTGTTATACTATATAAATGTGATGTATGATGTTTTAACTTGTGGATACTTCGGCTTGAAGAAGGGCTGAGTCTTGAAACAGCGGGCTGTCGCCGTATAGCCACATGCTTTTAATCTTTCAATAAAAGAGCTTATTTTTGGAAGTGCCAGCCTCCATCTACTTTTTTGTTTGCTGCAGCTGGATCCCATAGTGCGGGGAACCTTTGAGGCTTGGGCACCCTATCCCTCTCGTCAGTGAGTGCCACTCTTTTTATCGTTACATTGGAAATATCTGCTACTGTTGTCACCCACTGATGGGATGATTTATGTTAAGTTTCACGTCTCTAAGTGTTATTATCTCTCGGGTTTAGTTGATGCTCAGGTTAAAAATTCTATATCTTGTATTGACTGGTCCCCGGCTCTGATGGATGCGGTACCCTGGCCTCATGGCGCCATTTTCCCACTCGTAATAAGGGACAATACTGTTATCTCTTCCCCTTTGCTATGGAAAGATCCTCAGGGTCTATTGGATTGAGGAACCCAAAAGTATTACTGATTCTGCCATACCCAATGCGGAGGGTACTTTATCCCCTTAACTCCATGCATAGCTCTTTTATTAAGCATTGCGAGCAACTATGCTGCTATTATGGAATATGAGGGAAACCACATCCATCACTGCTGGTAATTATTAACAAGATGATTTATATTGGGCTGCATCTCTTTAAACGTTGATCATCTTTAAGGCTCATATGATTTTATGTTAAACTTCATATTCTGCACTGTATGGTCTCGCGCACTGACGGGCGTGGCGCCCTATTTTTATGGCGCCATTTTGGTCGTGCTCCAGAAGAGTTAATACTGCTGGTCCTACCTCATTAAAATACCATCTACTTATCAGCCTGTTCTCCCAAATATAACTCACGGGCAGAGCCCAACCCACACGAAACTGACGCTCTATTTGGTAAAATTTAACACTTAACATACGTGAAATTAAACAAAAGCTACCTGCTTAAACATGCACAGGATTATGCCTCTTGTCCTATTCCCACGTCCCCATTAACCCTTTCCCACCCCTCCCTCCCCCTACTCTTCAGCCCAGGAGACATACTCCTGTGCATACTTCTTTACAGGTCAGGTTCTTTTAAACACTTGGCCGACAAGTTTAATACCGTGATCGACCTTAAATGAAAGTCTATCAATATGTTAAGTCGTCATGTAACTTTCTAGTAGCCATTGCACATACCTCCCTGCCTGTGCGTGCCTGTCTGATGGTTTCAGATTGTACTATCTTCCCTGACACCCTGAAGGCTGCTGCTAAGTCCGAGATACAGCGTATCTCTACTCAAAACTACAGTAGAGAATCACAAACCTCCCATAATCATACCTTTTAATATCTTTGTTGAGTACCACCGGTTGGTCGCACAGGAGATGGGTATGTGTAATCTTCCTCCCTCCCCTACCCCCCCCCCCCCCTTTTCCCTCTTTTTCTTCTCCCTTCCTCCCATAGGTGCCTTATGGTAAATATTCTAACCCTTTAATGCCCTCTCAGGAGTATCCCCTGGTTTGCTCCTCCCGGGTTACACCATACTCCACATAGGATGCCTGATAATTCTGAGCCATTGATTAATATAATAACGCTCCCTGTAAGCTTTTCAAGGTGCTCCCAGAGGAGTCCCAATTATATTTTGTCTCATCAAGTAACCCGTGAGAATCAATTGGCCTCTCTAAACACTGGTTTATCCGAATTAGCCCCTACATGCTTCCAATAACTTTGCCTGGAGTTATGCTTAGATCTTGTCCCCAGCACTCCCTACAGCGCCCAAGGTATTACCTGCCAAAATGCCTCTTTACTTTGGGAATGCTTATGCACTCCCACCCTTATTACCCAGCCATGCAGCTGGCAGTTGCGACCCCCACCATGACTCCCAATTATGACCTAGAGTCATCTCGGGAGACCTTCTTGTGTCTTCTTGTTTATCCCCCAGCCCTGGCCATCTCTTCTCCCCTTGCTATCTCTAGCTTTTCACTTCTATTCCTTTTTTCTCTCTATCCTCTTATACTTGAGTCCACTGGAGTCCCCTGGAGTGACACTTGTCCAACTTACCAGAACACTCAGTATGGCGTTTAACCCACTTTGCTTTATCTCACATAACGTCCAGGGATTCGGAGTACCGTAAAAACACTCTAAAGCGTTTCAATATTATAAATCCTGCATAGCAGATTTCTTGTTACAGGAAACCAGATTGGCAACCTCCTCCTGCCCGAAATTTATGAGTAAACATTATCCCGAATTTCATAACGCTCGTGCCCATGACAAAACTAAAGGAGTTCTTACCTGTTTCAAAAAAGGCCTCCCGTTTCACTGTAAAAAAAAGATTGCAGACCCTGAAGGTAGATATCTGCTTTTAATTGGCCAGTTATATGACCAGGAATTAACGATAGTGAATTATTATGCCCCCAACTCACGCCAGGAACAGTTTTTTAGCCACTTATTGCAGGTAGTATCACATCACAAAAAAGGAACTGCCATAATAGCTGGCGACACCAACGTGGCCCTGGATCACAATTTAGACAGGTACCGGCCCGATACCCAATCCCAATCCTTACATACATCTCCACGCTCTACGGGCCCTAATATAGTGCAGCAACTTACTGAATATACTCTAATAGATATATGGAGGGAACTCCACCTACTTTCACGAGACTACACCTTCAACTTTAATGCTCATAACAGTTTCAGTCGAATAGATCACTTTTTTGTACCCCAATCAATCATTCCAAATATCACAGAAACCAAAATCCTTACAGTATCATGGTCCGATCACTCCCCGTTTACCTTGACATGTTTATCATTTATAGCGAGAGGAACTAACTACTCCTGGAGACTTAATGACTTCCTTCTCTCTCAACAAGTACACTCTGATCAGATTAGGCAACATCTTACGCACTTTTTCTCTGAAAATCAAGGGTCAGTCGCCTCTCAATACACCCTATGGGAAGCACATAAAGCAACGATGAGAGGCCACCTCATAAGTTTAACATCTTCTCTTAAACGTGAAAGACTCCTTAAGATTAAAGAAGCACAGGCTAACCTAGAACTCCTTGAGGCACAATGGAAAGCCAATCCCTCTACAACCAACAGGACCTTAAGAAACAAAGCTAGAACTGAACTAGACCTTCTACTCAGTGAACAGGTAGAAAAACAACTCCGCTGGAGACGACAATTCTACTACTTTTATGCTAATAAGCCTCTAACTCCCCAAGCCCGTAGACTAAAAAACAGACCTCCTGTTACACCCATCCACAGGATTCATACACAGTCTGGTACGGTTACGGCTAAACCTAAAACTATTACTGATATCTTCTCTTCTTTCCTCTCCAAGCTTTACACACAATCATCACCCTTCCCTAGGGAGACAGCTGATAACCTTTTTACAAGTCTCCCACTGCCCTCCCTTCCACAATCCAGCATTGAGGCCCTTAATCTAGAGATCTCAACCCTAGATGTCCTACAAGCAATTAAGTCCTTAAAACCAAATAAAACACCGGGTCCGGATGGATTTTCAGCCACGTACTACCGCAAATACGCAGGCCTCCTAGTTCCCACTTTGCCATTGTGTTTTAATGCCTTACATGACGGCACAACACCCCCAACTTCCATGCTACAGGCCACAGTTTCAATGATACCAAAGACTGAGCAACCAATCCTACAAGCCCATCAATTCTGCCCCATCTCACTTATCAACGCGGACCTAAAATTTTTAGATTATATACAAAGACCAAGTAGGATTTGTGCCGAGCAAACAAGCCAGTGACAATACTAGGCGAGCAGCGCATCTTATCCCCTTTCTTCGCTCTCGTAATATACCAGGCTTATTCTTATCATTAGACGTATACAAAGCGTTTGAAACCCTTTCATGGGATTACCTAGAAGATACCCTGACCAAATGGGGCTTTGGTCTCCACTTCCTTAACTGGATTAAGATGCTCTACTCTTCACCCACTGCCAATGTCAGGTACATAGGCCACACCTCAGAATACTTCCAAATACAAAGGGGCACCAGGCAAGGGTGCCCTCTTTCGCCCTTGCTCTTTATTTTAGCCCTAGAACCATTAGCTATAGCCATTCGGCAGCAGGAAAATATTTCAGGCATAGAATGCGCTGGAGTCCACCACAAAGCCCTGCTGTTTGCTGACGATATGTTTATTGCTGTTACTCGGCCCTTGACTTCTATTCCTGACCTACTAGCCCTTTTGAAAGGGTTTTCATACATATCAGGCCTTACTATCAACACTCAAAAATCTTTGGCAATGAACATAAATTTAAGCCCTGTCCTTAAAGAAGAAATTTCTTCGATTCTAAAGTTCCAATGGGCCAACTCTATACCCTACTTAGGTATTACCTTAACTTCTAAGACAGACACATTATTTGAACATAACTATCCTCCCCTTCTCAAGCAAATTACAGCGCTAATGACAAACTGGTCCCAACTGCCACTCTCTATTCGGTAGAATAAACACTATTAAAAGGTCTATCTTACCAAAGATTTTATATTTATTTCGGACCCTCCCCATCTGTGTCCCACCTCACTTCCTACAACTACTTCAGAGCAAGATACTAGCTTTTATTTGGGCCGGTAAGAGGTCCAGAATTAATAAATCTACTTTACTAGCCCATAGACTTGACGGGGGCTTAGGACTTCCCGAACCTTCTCCTATATGACAGAGCAGCCATAGCAGCACGCCTCCTGTCTCTCTATAAGGTACAAGATGCCCCACTCTGGACCTTTTTAGATATACCTGATTGCCATCCTATTAAACTGCACACTCTCCTTTGGATTCCAAAACACCTTAGGCCGAAGCAACTAAGCCCTTTTCTTTCCTCAGCTTTGGCCGCCTGGGACTCATTCAGATATTCAGGAGGATTGCAATCTCCACACCTACCCCTATGCCCAATTCTACATAACCCTCTTTACCCACCGGGATATGATAACCCTGACTCTTTTAAATGGTTGTCAGACCACCAACTTCTCCTAGTTAAGGATTTCCTTTACAGGTAGAGGCCTCCTCTCTTGGGTAGATATTCAAGACAAGTAGGACCCCCCCTCACGGGAACACTTCAGGTTCCTACAAATAAAACATTGAATCTCCGCTCTCACACGAGACAAAGAGTTTCCACTGTTGACCTCTTTCTTTGAGAATACGTGCCTTGGAAATCCATCCGGTCCCGGCTCTATCTCTAGAATTTACTCCAGACTCTCCCGTCCAGAATCCGCTAGACTACATCCTTATATCTCAGGCTGGGAAAGAGAACTAGGTCAACATAGGGAAAGTGAAGACTGGTCTGACTGTTGGTCTCGTATAGCTAGCTGCTCCACGAATGTATACGCTATAGAATCTGCATACAAAGTATTAACTAGGTGGTACCTTGTCCCTTCAAGGTTGCATAAACTTTCTTCAGCTATCGACTCTAAATGTTTCAGAGGTTGTGGAAGGGAGGGTACTGGGAGGAAACGCGGAAAAGCCGCCGCAAAGGCTCAGAGTGAGGCGGCTGTTTCCGCGTCTAACATGGTGGCACAACGCGGAGAAAGTGCCGCATGCCGCATGGACAGAGCGGTGGAGTCCGCGTTGGAGGCGGCAGATTGCACGCATGGCAGAGCAGCTGACATTGCGGCCGGACGCCAGGAAACCACCGCTCGCTTAGAGAGCGGGGCGGCGGTCCCCGCGCTTAAGTCAGTGGTTACATTGCAAGACATGTCTGGTGTGGCTGCGACTGCTGGTCCACACAGATTCAAAAGGGCGCGCGCTGAGAGGCAGAGCTTATATGACAGCCAGAAAAGGGTCAACTGACCAGGCTGGTCAGCTGACATTTTCACCACCTGCCATTGGTCCAGCACTTAAGGGAGGCGCTTGAGAGCGCTTTACTATATATACTGGGTGCTAGGCATTCTCTGGTTGTCTGCCGTTGCGATCACAACGTGGTAGCACTCAGACCTTGTCTGTATCTGTGTTCTAGCATAGTTTCCAAAGGTGTTGACATCAAGGCGTTCACACCTTAGCATTAGGAACATTGAATTGTATTATTTGTTATGACCTTCTGCCTGCCTGACTATTCCTCTGAACTCTGATCTTGTACCTTGCTATTTCTGATATCCTGTTGCCAAACTCTGCTCGTTCCTGGACTCTGTATTTGTATCCTGATTCTGTACCGTGCTATTTCTGATATCCTGTTGCCAAACTCTGCTCGTTCCTGGACTCTGTATTTGCATCCTGATTCTGTACCTTATCTGTCTGTGTGTTAACGACCTGGCTTGCCGACCTCGAGAACTGGCCTTACTGTTAGAGGCAGTTCCCAGACCTGTTAGTGACACCCTCCCACTTGGGTGTCACTCACGCTCTGACCTTCCTACCCTCAGCCTAGCTCCTCCCTCCTGGAGAGTCTAGGCCATAGGAAGGAACATACTTCTGGTGAAGTACTCAAAGTATACTGTTGCATCTATACACTCACTTGTTCTCCCTGGTGTCCAGAGGGTAGTAGATATATCTGATTATCGGTGATACTGCATGTCACGGACGGTTGCGGGGACGCAGGCGCGTCCTGGAACCGCCCGTGAAGAAAAGAACGATCGCACTCGATTCCTGCATCGATTGCGCCTCAGATCAATAGAACCAAGATTTGACGTGTAGTATCCCTATGCCTAGGAACAGCTGGGGGATCTGTCTTAGCTGAAGTGACAGCCTGGGGGGAAGGTGTTAATTAGCTTGGACATATTCCCTGTGGAAGGCACAATTCCCCTTTTGGTTCTGGGAACCAGGTGACACTTAGCTGATCTCATGGAGATGTTAATTAACCAAAGGATGCCTAGGTACAGCCAGGCAGGCTACGAATCCACGGGAGGTCTTGACACCTTGCTCACTGGTAAAGATCAAAGGGAAGCCAGCTGTTAGGTTTATTCAGGATGTGTTCTAGCTGCTGAGTCTCATAGCATAATCCATAACTTCCCAGATCTGTCATATTTCTGGGGTTCCTGAGATGGCAGCTTCGCCAAACGTGGGGGAAGTGTAGCATGAGCCCCGGTGCTGGTTCTGAGGAAGTTTCAGAACATTCTGAGGTAAGGACTGCCAGTTAGGCAGTTTGAAAATGCCCTGATGATACCACAGGGGTCCCACCCCTCATGTCTGGTATCAGGGCGCTGGGTAAATCGAGACAGACCTGAAAATGTTAATAAATCTGCCCTGACCTGTACGGTTCTGTGAGATAGAGCCCATATATGGGTAGATATGATTTCTAGCCCCCAGGATAAGGGGAGGGCTCATCTCATCTTCTAAGGGGGTGTATGGCTCCCCGCCCTCACTCCCTCCTACTGAAGCAGGGGCATAAGAATGGCTGAGGACCCAAACTCAGTGTCCTCCACACTGAAACATCTTGAGCTCATCAGATGCCAGCTCAAATCTGAATCTCTGAACTCAAATTGAAACCCAGAACTCTGTTTTCCCACAAAAATGACATCTTTCCAGGAACTAAGTATTTTTCTCCCTTCTTTTATTTTTTATACTGGCTATTACTGTTTTAATAATTGTTGATTTTAATAATTGTCTGTATATATTAATTATTTATATTGCGTGAATAAACGACTTTCTCCAAGTCATTCACTGTCTGCTACCCTGCTTATCAGCACACACAGAACTGATCCCGGGTCTCTGAAGATACGCTACTGTTTGTTTGTTGTTGGCTAGACAGAATATCGTGTGTTTAACCGTTTTATTCGCAGGATTAGTCAGTTAATGGGCTCCCGGTCCCATGGTAACCGCGGTGGTGGCAGTACCCTGAACCAGTGGGTGAAGTTGTAATCACCCGGGTCTCACAGGCTCCCTTCTGAGTTGTCTGCGGCTAATTCTTAACGGTTCCTGCGCATTGACTGCGACCAGAGTTCGCACGATCTGTGCGCTGGCACCGTTTAGAAGGCTAAGTGCGGTTAGCCACTAGGGCTCCTGTGACAGTGTTAGGCAGCGGTTGGGACCTGTGTTGTGCTGAAAGTATCTGCGATAGCGCTAGCGCTATCGAGAAACGAACTAATTCGTTGGTGTAGCTGGAAGGCAATATATTTTTTATATATACAGAGAGACTGTGTAGCCAGTACCCCTCCCCAAAAGTTTTATTTTATTTGGCGTGGAAATGTCCGGGAACTACAAGAAAATGTGCCTGGCGGACCTGCAAAATCTTTGCCAAGAGAGAGGCATTGATGTCGGCCGCAAGAAACAAGGGGACCTGGTAACGGAATTGTTTCAATGGGATACCCAGCAACTGCAGGAGCTGGATGTGTCTGCTGAGGTAGACGCTGACCCATCTGACTCAAGGCAAGGGGAACCAGAGACTGAGACTCCTGACCGTACAGAGGTTGTGCATCCTGAGGGCCCTGCATCAACAGTTACGCAGGAGAATGTCAGTGTGGACCCCAATCCCAGAGTTTCTGAAAGTACTCGCCTGGAACCGGCCAGTACTGGACTGTCCGTTTGTACTGATCCGCTAATGCAGCAGGCATTACAAAAGCTGATGGACACTGACCTGGACAAGTACCTGCAGTACATGCGTGAGGAGCGCCAAATGCGGGAGGAACGGGAGCGGCAAGCCGCTGCTGCTGCAGCCGCTGAGCGAGAACGGGAGCGCCAACGACAGCATGAGCTAAACATGGCAAAAGTGCAACAGGCCAGCCGGAGTTCACCGCCCAGCCTCCCTGCTGAAGGAACTGCAGCACCCGTAAGTGCAAAATTTAAATTTGCTAATATCGAAAAAGACACAGACATTGACTTGTTTTTGCGGTCTTTTGAAAAAGCATGCCGTCAGTATCGTCTGTCCCAAGACCAGTGGGCCAGACATCTGACACCTTTGCTGCGCTACAAAGCGCTTGATGCCTTCGCAGAATTGCCTGCGGAGAAGGATCATGATTATGCTGCTATAAAAGACGCTATCATTACTAAGTACCAGCTGACGCCAGAAGCCTATCGGAAAAAGTTCAGGGCCTGGCAGAAAAAGCCTTCTGATTCGTACCGAGATGTGGCCAGCAGCTTGCTCACCACACTCCGCCAGTGGACACTAGGCCTCACCAAAGGGTCTTATGATGTCCTGGAGGACTTGATAGTCCTGGAACAATTTCTGAACATTTGCCCTGCTGATGTACGCCAGTTTGTGCTAGAACGCAGGCCGGCTTCAGCAACTGTCGCTGCAGACCTTGCTGAGACTTTTGCAACTACCCGGGTGGCTGATACCCGCAGAACTGCCCCGTCCAGCTGGAGAGGAGGTCAGCCCAATACCTCGGCAGACCCTCCTGCCCCTGTGAGCCGTCCGCCACAGAGGCCACCCAGCGCAGCTGCTGCACCCAGGCCTGCAGCGCCTGGAGAGGTCACCTGTCACTACTGCCGCCAGCCCGGACACATGAAATTCGACTGTCCGGAGCGGAGACAGACACCACCAGCACCTGGATCATCTGCATCACCTGCACCCCACCCACAGCAGAGGCAACCCGCCAGCGAACCACAGCCTGGATCATCAGATTTTGTCCTGTTTGCACGCGGACAGGAAATCCGCGACCGAACCGACCAGCAGCAACTTGTTAGAGTGAACGGCAAAGTTGTCACCGGATTTCGAGACACCGGAGCTGACATCACGTTAGTTCACTCACATCTTGTGCCAAAGGAGAGCATCAGCTCCAGCCGATCCCTTGCCCTTACCGGAGTAGAGGGCACCCTTTTTCACATAGCCCACGCGACAGTGAAGCTGGATTGGAGAGTGGGAGGAATCCAAGAAAGGGTTGTTGGGGTTATGAAGGATCTCCCAGTCCCTGTGTTGCTGGGGACTGATTTGGGCAAGCTTGTGTCCTACTATGAACCTGCCACGACCGCCTTGTCGCTCACGGAAGGAGACGGACTCTCCACCCACCACCAGGTACTTTATACACTTGGGGGAGCACCAGGGGGAGGTGGGTTGAATGTGCCCAGTTCAAGGGTACCAGGTTCAATAGTGCCTGCTTCAAAGGCACCTGAGTTTGATGTACAGACTGTCTGTTGTGATGATGCTGTAGCTGTACCTGAGTTTACTGTACAACCTATCTGTAATGAAAAAATGTCTATACCTGTCAATGTCATTACTGCATGCAATGATGATTTGAGTAATGTCCGTCTGTGCCATTCTGACAGTGTACCTGTGCTAGCAGTACCGCGCAGCTGCACTGCTCAGAACCCGAGCTCAGAACAGGTGGAGGGGGTTCCGGCCTCCTCCCCCTCCTCTGACCGCAGGGATGAGACCTTTCAGCCGCTGGCCTCGTGTGACATGAGCCAGTTGGCTGAAACTGACAGCGCCATATTCTCAGCCGCACTACAAAGTGACCCAAGCCTGGAGGTGCTCAGGCAGCAAGCCGCTGAGCCCCTCGCAGACGGGGCCGCTTTCAAGGTGTACTGGGAAGGTGGGAGACTGTACAGTGAGTCTGTACAGCCCCCTACAGGTAGATCCCACGCGAATACCAAGTGGCTTGTGGTCCCGAGTGCGTTCAGGGGACATGTGCTGAAATCCGCACATGGTAATCCTCTGACAGGGCACTCGGGTGTCCGCAAGACACTCGCCGGTATTCGGAACCAGTTTTATTGGCCCCGGATGAACAGGGATGTAGCAAACTACTGCAGGGCATGTGCCGTCTGTCAGGAGCTGGGAAGGTCCAGGGATTCCCGCGGGGTTCCCTTAGGTCCACAGCCACTCAGCAGGGGAACCCTGCGTGGGCTGGCTGTTGACCTAACCAACCCACTGCCCGTTGTCAGCAGTCCCGGCAGACACCACGTCCGACTGCAGTGGCGCAAACGCCCTGTCCAGAACGGTCCATGTTGGGTCAACCCTGAGGGTAGCAGACCGCGACCGGTCCGGGGGAACCGAGCCACAGGCTCCAATAGGTTTTCCCGCCGTACCGGCAACTCGAGGCCCGTCAGCCAGGTTAGCGGCGCCGCCACACATCGTGCGGATGAGTGGCTAAGCCGCGGACAAGGGGGAGGGCTGTCACGGACGGTTGCGGGGACGCAGGCGCGTCCTGGAACCGCCCGTGAAGAAAAGAACGATCGCACTCGATTCCTGCATCGATTGCGCCTCAGATCAATAGAACCAAGATTTGACGTGTAGTATCCCTATGCCTAGGAACAGCTGGGGGATCTGTCTTAGCTGAAGTGACAGCCTGGGGGGAAGGTGTTAATTAGCTTGGACATATTCCCTGTGGAAGGCACAATTCCCCTTTTGGTTCTGGGAACCAGGTGACACTTAGCTGATCTCATGGAGATGTTAATTAACCAAAGGATGCCTAGGTACAGCCAGGCAGGCTACGAATCCACGGGAGGTCTTGACACCTTGCTCACTGGTAAAGATCAAAGGGAAGCCAGCTGTTAGGTTTATTCAGGATGTGTTCTAGCTGCTGAGTCTCATAGCATAATCCATAACTTCCCAGATCTGTCATATTTCTGGGGTTCCTGAGATGGCAGCTTCGCCAAACATGGGGGAAGTGTAGCATGAGCCCCGGTGCTGGTTCTGAGGAAGTTTCAGAACATTCTGAGGTAAGGACTTCCAGTTAGGCAGTTTGAAAATGCCCTGATGATACCACAGGGGTCCCACCCCTCATGTCTGGTATCAGGGCGCTGGGTAAATCGAGACAGACCTGAAAATGTTAATAAATCTGCCCTGACCTGTACGGTTCTGTGAGATAGAGCCCATATATGGGTAGATATGATTTCTAGCCCCCAGGATAAGGGGAGGGCTCATCTCATCTTCTAAGGGGGTGTATGGCTCCCCGCCCTCACTCCCTCCTACTGAAGCAGGGGCATAAGAATGGCTGAGGACCCAAACTCAGTGTCCTCCACACTGAAACATCTTGAGCTCATCAGATGCCAGCTTGAGGATATGCTGGCATGCACCTGGTCTGAACTCTGAACTCAAATTGAAACCCAGAACTCTGTTTTCCCACAAAAAGGACATCTTTCCAGGAACTAAGTATTTTTCTCCCTTCTTTTATTTTTTATACTGGCTATTACTGTTTTAATAATTGTTGATTTTAATAATTGTCTGTATATATTAATTATTTATATTGCGTGAATAAACGACTTTCTCCAAGTCATTCACTGTCTGCTACCCTGCTTATCAGCACACACAGAACTGATCCCGGGTCTCTGAAGATACGCTACTGTTTGTTTGTTGTTGGCTAGACAGAATATCGTGTGTTTAACCGTTTTATTCGCAGGATTAGTCAGTTAATGGGCTCCACGGTCCCATGGTAACCGCGGTGGTGGCAGTACCCTGAACCAGTGGGTGAAGTTGTAATCACCCGGGTCTCACAGGCTCCCTTCTGAGTTGTCTGCGGCTAATTCTTAACGGTTCCTGCGCATTGACTGCGACCAGAGTTCGCACGATCTGTGCGCTGGCACCGTTTAGAAGGCTAAGTGCGGTCAGCCACTAGGGCTCCTGTGACACTGCAGATCACCAATAATCGGGTATATTCTGTATTCCTGGTGAGACTGCAGTTCACCGGTAATCAGATCCTCTCTGTGTTACAGCGATCGTTACAGGTAATATGTACCATATTTGGTGGCAATGTCCACGTCTCACTCGTTTTTGGAGTAGGATTTTCGGCCTCTTACAGTCCCTTTTTCATATCACCATACGAAAAGGTCTGTGGATAGTTACTATGATAGTCCTCTTCCATGGTAAGATTGATGGCCTCACGACTAACCAAAATAAGCTTGCTTCCTTTCTCTTTTTATCTGCTAAAACGACAGTGACTAAGAACTGGAAGCAAACGCCCTCAAACTTTTCAGAGGTCAAAGCACGTATATCAGAATTCATGGTCAATGAAAAACAAGTGTCCTAAGTAACACGCACAATACATTTCTTCGTATATGGCAACCCTGGATCGATCTTGAGTACCCGAATACAGACACCAACCTGTTTACAACATATTGAGCTCCTCTGGACTCCCTTGGACTCCACTCCTTTTCCTCTCTTTATTCTCTTTTTTCCTCCCTTTTCTCCATCCACACTTTCTTTCTTTTCTCCTTTCTTTGTTGGTCCCATGGTCAGGGGATGTGGAATATGGAGGGTGAGTGGGCAGTTTAGCCCTTCTCCCCCTCTTTTCTAGCCCTGTCAGTAAATACTAGCTCCCAGTTCTGGTCACTGTGGAGCTTCTAAGGACCATGTTTTATGCTCTGTGTTTACTGTTCAAAGTCAAGATTGTACTTATTGTACGTTCAGGTTTGACCTTTCTGGTACATGATGCCTCCGGCAAACCAAAATTTGTTCTAACTGTACCACATATGTACAACTGTTCAATTATTATTATTTTTTTTATTCTTTTCTTTTACTGTTGTATTATAAAATCAATAAAAATATTGAAACCAAAAAAGTACAGTCCACGTAGTGGGTGTTCCACTATACCCATATAATCTATGTTGCAATGAGTACTGGACTTTATATAATGTATCAAAAAAAATGCACAAAGATACAGTGTCTCAAAAATAGTACAAAAACTTTATTGATACAAAACACAGAACTTGACATG
This sequence comes from Hyperolius riggenbachi, assembly GCF_040937935.1. Taxonomy (NCBI): domain Eukaryota; kingdom Metazoa; phylum Chordata; class Amphibia; order Anura; family Hyperoliidae; genus Hyperolius; species Hyperolius riggenbachi. The sequence continues at coordinate 314,530,077 of NC_090646.1, read as the reverse complement.
AAAAAAATCTGTGTAACTTGAATAAAGAGGCTCAAAAAAGGCTTATTCAAATTGTTTGGCTGGCAGAAAAAAGGACCATATTAGTAGAATTGGCATAATGGTTGAATTGGCAATGACACTAGTCTGTTTCGGGCTGAATATGCCCTTTGTCAGGCCAAATAAGCGAATTTACAATTTCTGCGAGGTGTCAGCCAGCGTAAGGAGCCAAGAGAGCAAAGCATGGAGAAAGGCACCTGAGCCTAGCAGGTACACAATGTGCAAATCCACTGACACTACATAAAGGAGGCAGCTAGGTGTGGAGCGGATCTGGAGGTGTGTTTAGCGTCTAAGGGCAACAATGGTTAATTTGCATATATTCAGCAGTGATGCACTGGGAGACATCTTAAGCTCACACCAACCTGAATTATTGCAAATTCTTTCTGTTTTAAAGAGAATCTGTACTCTAAAATTCTTACAATAAAAAGCATACCATTCTATTCATTATGTTCTCCTGTGCCCCTCTGTGCTGTTTCTGCCACTCCCTGCTGCAATCCTGGCTTGTAATTGCCAGTTTTAGGCAGTGTTTACAAACAAAAGACATGGCTTCTAACCAGCTTGTGATAGGCTGACAGGAGCTCAGTCTGTGACTCATACAGAGCCTGCAGGGGGTGTGGAGAGGGTGTGAATAGCCTCTATCCTATCACAAGGAGAGCAGCTGCAGCACATTCCTGCCTGAGTGCCTGAGCCCGACAAAGCCGTCAGAGGAAAGAAGATTAGATTAAATAACAGAGATAATGCAGCCACTGTGCATATAGGAAAGGCTGCAGTAATCCAGAGCACATTAGAACAGGTATAGGAACTTATAGGATAGAAGAAATAAGGCTGACATTTTTGTTACAGAGTCTCTTTAAGAAAGCAAACTTTTGTTTTCCATAGCATTTTAGTAGGAGGCTTTTAGGACCATTGTAGCCCCTCACACACTCCAATGAGTTCTGGTTCACCATGAGCTTGCTGGTTAGTCTGTACCTCTCGGTGTTACAAGCCCAACTCCATAGAGCCAAATTAATCCATGCCATGCACTGATGAGAATCAAACAATCCAAAACAGTCTGTATGCATGTTAGATTATGATGGCTCTGTACAAATTAACAAGCTGACACATCATTGCATTCCAGCGGATCTGGAGGTGAGTTTAGCTTCTAAGGGCAACAATGGTTAATTTGCATATATTCAGCAGTGTTGCACTGGGAGACATCTCAAGCTCACACCAACCTAAATTATCGCAAATTCTTTCTGTTTTAAGAAAGCAAACTTTTGTTTTCCACAGCATAAGTAAGGTGGGCTTTTAGGACCACACACTCCAATGAGTTCTGGTTCACCATGAGCTTGCTGGTTAGTCTGTACCTCTCAGCCCACTAAGTCAGACTCTCTTTCGAAGTGTCGACTTCCAAAGTTTCTTTGAAACAAAATTTACCAAAATTCACCAGAAATTCTGCCACAAAACTAACAGCTTACACCCAAGGTAGGAAAAAATCCAGTTTTTTTATACAACATACACATTCCAATAACGTTCCCCTTGCTCTTTCACATTGTTGGAATTGATCAGATTAAGCTGCATTATTCCGGGTGTTCTTTAATGGATAAGCACGTTGGGGCATTTCTGTGTTACAAGCAATGCTCAGAATCAAGTTTATTTCACCAAGTACAATGGGGGTTTTACCCGGAATTGGTTTTGGCACTACAGGGTCGGTCATGTTACAGCAGTACAGAAACAACAGAGTGGTACATAGGCATACACACAGTGGTACAGTTACAAACAGTATGGTTCATAAACATGCAGTAGATTTAAGGGACGGACATAAAGTAGATGCAGTAGACAGGCATGCAGTAGATACAGTGGATACAATAATATAGTATGCATATAAGATGAGCCAAGGAGACGGTACGGGGAGGCAAAATGCAGCACACAAATGCTCTGCAGTGATATATGAATCAGATGGCCCTCAGTCGATAAATACTCTGGGAAGGACAAAGAGAGAGAAGAGAAAAGTGAGAGAGAAAATGGTGGTTGCTAGCTGGTTAGTGTCCTGGCTAGACCACATTCTCCCGCAGGCCATGAAAGTGCTGGAGGATGCTGCTGCTTGTATCTATATCTTGTATCTGTATCTGTGTGGGAAGAAGACACACGCCATCCTCATCACACATGCTGGTGGGGACACACCAGCATGTGGGACGAGGATGGCGTGTCTCCTTCCCACACAGATACAGATACAAGATGGAACATACTACATACATGTAATGGGTCCTGGATTATGTACATGGGTCCTAACATGGATGAACAGGACAATGGCTCAGCCCCTTCTGAGTATAGACCATAATTTTGTGGCCTGGTATGGAGTGTATGGAGTAGCCACAAAGCCATGTCCGAGGATCAGGGGATGTGGAGAGCCAGCTGGCGTTTTCACTTTTAAAAGTTAAAGAGGGGCATCCTGGTTTCCCTTGAGATGAAGCTGGTGGCTGCAGGCTCGGTATTCTGGCTGGCAGCATCCAGAGCAGCCTAGAAGGCAGCAGCAAGAGGGAGAGGCAGGCATGTTCCCTCCTGGCAGCTAGTGTTGGGCGAACAGTCTCTGCAGAACATCACCCTGTTCGGGTGATGTTCGAGTTCGGCCGAACACCTGATGGTGTTCGGCCAAACCGTTCGGCCACATGGCTGAACTAAGAGCGCATGGCCGAACGTTCCCCGAACGTTCGGCTAGCGCTGTGATTTGCCGAACGGGTCACGTGGTTCGGACCCGAACGCGCTCTGATTGGCCGAACTGTCACGTGGTTCGGGTAAATAAATACCCGAACCACGTCATATCTCCGCCATTTGTCTGTGGGTTTAGCTTTGGGTAGGCAGGCAGGGTAGTTCGCGCTCCAGCCACGCTAGCCAGGGTCCCCCCAGTCATTGTGTCGCTGCTGGGAATAGTAGTACACCGCTCGCTCAGCCACACTATATAGCATTCTGTTTACTGCCACTCTGTGTACCTCGCTCAGCCACACTATATAGCATTCTGTTTACTGCCACTCTGTGTCTGCTGGGAATAGTAGTACACCGCTCACCCGCCACTGTATAGCATTGTGCTCTGTGTCGCTGCTGGGAATAGTGGTACACCGCTCACCCGCCACTGTATAGCATTGTGCTCTGTGTCGCTGCTGGGAATAGTGGTACACCGCTCACCCGCCACTGTATAGCATTGTGCTCTGTGTCGCTGCTGGGAATAGTGGTACACCGCTCAGCCACACTATAACGCATTCTGTTTACTGTTCTGTGTCTGCTGGGAATAGTAGTACACTAGTAGAACAATGACCATCTGTGATGGGTTAGCGTTTCCGGTCCCTGTTTATTGAACCTCTCATCTTTATTACATTTATGACTGCATGGCGGCAAAAAGCATTGCTATATCCGCACGCTATTTGTCCTCATGCAAGGCCTGGGATGCTGTGTCTCAAAAAGCGTGGCATTCTCCTCCTGCGCCTCCTCCTGTTCCATCACGTGTGCTGCTGCTGCTGCTGGGTTAGCGTTTCTGGTCCCTGTTTATTGAACCTCTCATCTTTATTACATTTATGACTGCATGGCGGCAAAAAGCATTGCTATATCCGCACGCTATTTGTCCTCATGCAAGGCCTGGGATGTTGTGTCTCAAAAAGCGTGGCCTTCTCCTCCTGCGGCTCCTCATGTTCCCTCACGTGTGCTGCTGCTGGGTTAGCGTTTCCGGTCCCTGTTTATTGAACCTCTCATTTTTATTACATTTATGACTGCATGGCGGCAAAAAACATTGCTATATCCGCACGCTATTTGTCCTCATGCAAGGCCTGGGATGTTGTGTCTCAAAAAGCGTGGCCTTCTCCTCCTGCGCCTCCTCCTGTTCCATCACGTGTTCTGCTGCTTGTGCTGGGTTAGCGTTACCGGTCCCTTTTCCTGGAACCTCTTCTCTGTATTACATTTGTGACTGCATGGCGACAAAAAGCATGTTACCTGTGCAAAGAAACATGACATTTTCCACATTTAAAAGACAGTTTTTCCTTTGAAACTTTACAATCAATTTTCTTAAAAACTATAAGCTCTTTTTCAAATATTTTTTTTTCCTCTTGTACCCACTCCCAAGGCGCACATACCCTGAAAATTTGGGGTATGTAGCATGTAAGGAAGCTTTACAAAGCACGAAAGTTCGGGTCCCCATTGACTTCCATTATGTTCGGAGTTTGGCGCGAACACCCGAACATCGCGGCGATGTTCGGCGAACGTTCGCGAACTTGAACATCTAGGTGTTCGCCCAACACTACTGGCAGCCTGGGAAGCATCATCGAGATGGAGTGTCAGGCATGTTCCCTCCTGGTCAGGGGAGCTGGGACCCCCGCCGTCCCATGTCTCACATATCAGGCAGCGGCAGAGATATGAATGGATCCGGTGGCAGCTCCCTCATGACCAGAGCACACTGGGAACCTATAGTTTGCACAGCACATGGGTTGCTAAATCTCTAAGGCTGCAAGTAGTATAACATGTCCTGGATTAACAGCTTTTTGGCAGCCACATCAGAGGCGGGACAAGGCCCTCCAGCACCCAAGGCTGAGACACCAAAGTGCGCCCCTCCATCCCTGCCACCCCAGCCATCACACACTGATTGCTATTAGACTAAGAGGTGCCACAGGGCCCACAACCTCCCCAGCACCTTAATATCTAGTTATCTGGCTTGCAGTCACTGCTATGTATCCCCTTTTCTTATTTCTTTCTGCTTCAAACACAATTAGGAATGACAGCTGAATGAATTGTGCGCCCCCTCCTACACTGCGCCCTGAGGCTGGAGCCTCTCCAGCCTATGCCTCGGCCCGGCCCTGAGCCACATGGATGCTCAGAGCGATGTTCGGCAGCACACCTGTTCCCCCCTGTACTGCAGGCCACAGCGGAGCAAGGTGACTAGCCCCCCCCCAGCAGTGGCAGAGGAGGCAACCCGGGGTGGTGTTCCATTCTGGTCCCCTTTTTTTTTTTTTTTTATTCTTTTAGTTTTGTTTTTTTTTGCCTCAGATCATTCATCTGCTCAACTAATGAATACATCACTTCATTGCCATGCTCCCGCGTTGAGCTGAACTTTCATCATAGGTTGGCATTTTTAATACATAATTAATACTGTTTAATAATACTCATTTCTGAGGCATACAGAGATAACTTTCACTCCTGCACAACCACCCACCCAGAAAATTCCAAGTATACAAACATATATCCTTCATCCACTCTCCAATCTTCCAGCCCTGTGCACCCCCCCCCTCCCCACTTATCCTATTCAATGATCCCCAACCATACCGATCTCCACCTATCCAGAATTTTACTGTTGGTACCTTTGTCTCTCTCCCACCCCTCCAATTCTAAGAACCTTCCCATTTCGGTGATCCACTCCCCTAATACCGGGACATTTGGGCTTTTCCAGTTACAAGCTATTATTTTTTTAGCCACAATTGCTGCCGGGAGGGCCCAACTACTGTTGTCTCCGAGTCCAAAAATGGTCATCAATTCTGTGAATTTGCAACTTTTGTTTAACTTTCTACCACAGAAAAATTCTATATCTAACCAAAATGTATGTATCTTAGGACAGGTCCACCACATATGCTTCAGATCACCCCTATCAATGTGGCATCGCCAGCATAAATCATCTTGATTTGCTTTCATCTTCGCTTTTCGAGCCGGAGAGATATACCATCTTGCTACCAATTTATAGTTGACCAACTGATACCCAGGGTTGTGTGTTAACCAAATGTTTTGGAATATTTTATCCCAGTCCAGGGCAAGTGAAGAGTCCAGCTCTTTTACCCATTTGCTACAGAAAGGAGGGAGAGGTGGATCCAAATGCTGGCTTATAAATGTATATAAATGGGAAATAGATATTTCCTTCTTTATAGCGTTGGAAAAACACTTTTCAAAAAAGTTTTGTTGTTTTCTGATCGTACCCTTGACTTTATCAAGAAAACTTGTTAATTGACAGTATTTGAGGTACTTTTCTTTCTTTTTACCTTTATCTAGATCCCATATTTTTGAATCAATGATCTCCGTTAGTGTTGTTGTCGGCATAAACAAGGAGTCCTTAAACCAGTGTTCATCCAATCCAGGTCCAAAATCTGGGTTAATTCCCAAAGTCGTCAGAGGGGGAATTTCTTTTTTGTAGTCACATTCCAGTAGTTCCATAAAGGACTAAAGAGTAGGAGCTAGAAGAGGGTGTGACGTTCCTTGTACAACCTTCCTGACCGTTTTGGGGTGCCAGGATTCTATCTATCCCAGTCATTTCTGGACCAAAATTTTTGGTGAGAAGCTATCCTAATGTCCAGAAGCCTATCGAGTTGTACACTCTTATAGTAGTATTGAACATTTGGAACCCCCATACCACCCATATCCTTAGAGCGACATATCGTTCGGAATGCTATTCTGTGTTTGTTCTTTCGCCAGATAAAGTCCCCGAAAGCTCTATCCCACCTTGCGAACCAGAATTTAGGGACTGCTATCGGGAGATTCTGCATGACAAAATTAATTTTGGGAAGAATTTTCATTTTTATAAAATTGATTCTGCCGATAGCATTCAGGGGTGATCCTTCCATTGCATTTAAGAGGTGTATACCTACATTCTGAATAGATACATAATTTTCTTTGAAAAGATTGTCGCTATTTTTGCAGATGTTAATCCCTAGGTATTTAATTTTCTGATCTGTGTGGTTAAAGTTGTACTTATTTTTAATCTCTTTTAATAAACCCTGGTCGCAACCCAGGTTTAACAGAATTGACTTCTCATTATTTATTTTGAAGTTCGAGACCTTACAAAAATCCTCTAGGATATTGTAGACCTTGTCTAATGAGAGTTGGGGGTTGCTTAAGGTTAGCAATAGGTCGTCTGGTCCCCTAAGTACCTGCAGCAGTGCTGTCCCTGAGCCGGCCAGCCATGTGGGAGACAGTCATTCGGTTCAGCTATACGGAGGAGGTGACCAGGGATGATGACCCGGCTGGGTGGTGTCCTGTCTGCTCCCTTACGGAGTGGAGATGGTGTTGTCCATTGGCCAGTCCACCATGTGGGAGATGGCCTCAGCTCAGCTGATTAGGCACCCAAGATGGTGCACCAGGATCCGGAGCCCAGCAAGCCCAAGTAACGCAGGACGGGGGGAGCAGGAAAAACTTTGCCGTGGGACAAACATAGGTGATACATTTAAGGAAAGAAGAGAAGATAAAAGGGCCGGAGGCCTTTGTGCCGTTGCGACCTGCTGTGGCACCATCTGTTGTCATAAATACTTCTCAAAAACGACACTGTATTTACATATAAAAGGATAAACTGCTAAGAACAATAGTTCTGATATCTCCTGATGATTGAATGGATTCCAGCCGAAGGTTATAGCCCCATTCCAGCCATAGGTCATTATCCCAGTTCACCAAACTTAGTGCCTGCCTGAGTTGATTGAATTTTGCTTTTCTAAAATTCATAGTTTTAGTGGTCCAGCTGCCCCGTGGCCTATCAGTCACCAGTTCAAACGTTATGTTGTGATCATTATTTCCCAAATGTTCTTGAACCTGCACATTTGATACGTTATCTGGTCTATTTGAAATGATCAAATCCAGTAACGCATTCCCCCCAGTTGGTTCCGTTACCATTTAAGTCAGGTAACTGTCCTGCAGTGATGCCAGAAATCTGCAGCAGGGCCTGGATTAGGGAGTGAAGCGGACTCAGGAGGGCCCCCCATGATAGGGCTAGCCTCCTGTCCAGCAGAGCAGGGGTTACGTTTTCAGGAGGGAGGGGGCTGAATAGGAGAGCCAGGCAGAGCTGCGGGGGAAGGAAGCTGAGTGTGGGTAGTGAGAGGAAAGGGAGGAGCTAGGTAGCGTGCAGGGAAGAAGGAAAGTGAAAGTGTGTGGCTGCTTCTTCTCCCTGGCTTCTCAATGGCTTCCCCAGCAGGCGAGATGGAGGACGTGGATCACCTGCTCGCTCTAGTCAGGAGCGAGGCGGCAGCGCGGGGACCACAGTGGGTCGCCCAGCAGGTCGAGGCAATGGCGGCGGGCGGCAGCGGCACGCAATCTGGCAGGGTGAGTGCGCGCATATCCAGGCCGCCGGAGCGGCTGAGTCCCAGCGCATCACCCAGGGGCATGAGAAGGAGCGGCAGCCCCATGCAGGCATCCCCTGCTCCCCCACCTAAGAAGTGCAGCGCGGCAAAGAAAAAGGGAGGCGGCGCAAAACAGCTTGGAGGGACTGAGGCAGCAGAGGCCCCACGAGCGCAGAGGCCTAAGAGGGGGCAGCAACCACAGGCGCAGGGAGAGCGGCAGAACGCGGCAGCTTCATCCGGGCGAAGTGGCCACAGGCAGAGCAATGGGAGCGCAGCAGGACGCATGGATCAGCGCACTGACCCTGGTGCATCCACCTCCAGTCAGGCCAGGGCTCAGCAGAAGCCCAAGAAGGGGATGAGCAAAAAGGGCCAGGCTGCAGCAGCGCCGGCGAGGCGTCACAGAGACAGGTCCAGCAGCTCTAATGATGGTGATGGAAGTACGGCTGCCAGCCCCGGCAGGCCCCCATCCACATCGCCACCTCGCCACAGCGACGCGCCCAGGGCCAGCGAGGGTGCAGGACACAGAGGGTCGAGCAGAGGGCAGCCAGCGGATGGCGTGCGCACCAGCGACAGACATGAGGCCAGACAACAGAGGAGTCCCGGACACAGGGACAGCAGCGGATCCGCCTCCCTTGCGGATGCCGCTTCCGGAAGGTCGGGCGACAGTCATCAAGCGAACCCGGCGAGGCCAAGGGTGTCGGCTGATCGGGGTGACCGTCCGGTGCAGCCAGGTGAGATGCTACCCAATACTAATCATGCATTATTTTCTGTGTCGGGCGAGAGTGAGGCTAGGAGGGGGGATCAGGTTAATATGATGGGTGTGAGTGGAGCGGGCGGGCTGGCAGCTTCAGTGCAGACAGCAGCCCCTAGTTCGCTGGCGGTTAACACTTCGCCGGCGTTGTCTCTTATCAATTCGCTGTTAGTGGGCATAAGGGATGTGTTGCAGGGTTCTGCGCCAGGGCTTACGGGGACGCACAATGGTACGCCAGTGCAGGCATGGACGGGTTCTGCAGTGCCCAACTTGGCCCCTGCAGTGGTGCCAACCACTCCTTCATTAGGGGGTAATGGTAGCCTGGCAATGAACACGGACATTGCCGGGCCGTCAGCCTCAGGTCAGACCTCGGCACGGGACAAGGACGCGGATTCTGTTTGCTTGTCTGACGCTGCGAAAGGCGAGTTGTACCTTTGTTTTTCGGGTCCATTAGGATTGCATGTCAAGCAAGAGGTGAAGGAGAGAATATGGAAAGGGGAGTACATAGAGATCTTCTCGCTGCTTCCTTTAGGTAAGTTTAATTTTGATCGGGTCAAACCCGATGAGAGTAAGAAAGAGGAGGAGGAGCGCAGAAGGTATCGTTTAATACCCCGAACATTTCAAAATTGGCAGCAGGCATTTTCCACTTATGCCAGCATAATTGGGGAGAAACAGCCTGAGTGCTGTTCTTCCTTGTTTTGCTATCAAGAATGCATAGGCGAGGCCTACAGAATGTACGAGGGCACAGCGTGGCTTCGTTATGACGAGCATTTCAGGCAGTGCAAGGCCATTCGCCCTTCAGTGAGATGGGATCAAAAGGACATTGGCACATGGATGGAGCTGATGATCCCGGGGACAAAAAGCAACCAGCCCTTTCAAGGGGGGGCCAGCGGTTCCGGTTCAGCCGGGCAGCTGGCCTCTAGAAAACCAGGAGTGTGTTGGAAATTCAATGAGGGAGCGTGCAGGTTTGGGAGTTCATGCCGGTTCAAGCATGAATGCTCTTTCTGCGGAGGCAACCACACTGTCTCAAAGTGCTATAAGAAAAACAAGGGACGTTCCGCAGTTCCGCAGATTCTGCAGAAAAAAGGTTGAGTCCAGTGCAGGTGGAAAGGATGGAGCAACATCTAAGTAGGTATCCTGATTCCGAGGTGGCGGATTTCTTGCGTAGAGGTTTTTCGGAAGGATTTATCATTCCCAGTTTTGGAGCATCAGGATCTCAACCCCCTTATAAGAATTTACAGTCTGTTGCGTTGCGTCCTGAAGTGGTCTCGGACAAGCTAAAAAAGGAGGTAAGTTTAGGTCGGATGGCAGGCCCCTTCAGTGATCCTCCTATGGAGGGTTTGATTGTTTTGCCCCTGGGTTTGGTCCCAAAAAAAGAACCTAACTCTTTTCGGCTTATTCATCACCTCTCGTATCCGAAAGGTTCCTCAGTGAATGATGGCATTGATCCGGATGCCTCTTCAGTCGCATATACATCATTCGATACTGCTGTCAGGATGGTAAAACGCGCAGGGAAAGGGGCGTTGCTGGCAAAGAGCGACGTACAATCCGCCTTTCGCCTGTTGCCCGTCCACCCGTCCAGTTTTTGTTTGCTAGGATGTTTTTGGGAGAAAGGATTCTATGTTGATTGCTGTCTCCCTATGGGCTGCTCCATATCCTGTTCCTACTTTGAGCGGTTCAGCTCCTTTGTCGAGTGGGTGGTAAGGGATGTTTCTGGTCTTCAGTCAGTTATCCATTATTTGGACGACTTCTTGTTCATTGGAAGGAAGGGGACGTCTGAATGTGGGTATCTGCTGGCAACCATGCGGCAGGTTTGCGCCCATTTTGGCATCCCGTTAGCGGAAGACAAGACAGAAGGCCCACAGATCACCATAAAATTTTTGGGCATAGTGATAGATTCCATTGCTATGGAATGTAGATTGCCCGAGGACAAAGTGGACGATTTGTGTCTAACTATTGCAGGGGATCTTGAGCATATGAAAATCACACTACGGGAGCTGCAGTCGGTTCTGGGGAAATTGAATTTCGCCTGCAGAATTATGCCTATGGGCCGAATTTTCTGCAGGCGATTGTCACGAGCCACGTCTGGAATCAGGGCGCCACATCATCGGGTTCGGTTGGTGGCCGAGCACAGGGAAGATTTGCGCATGTGGTTAGTCTTCTTGACGGACTTTAATGGCAAATCCATGTGGATGGACGAGACGCGTGGGAATCATGATTTAGAGCTGTTCACAGATGCGGCAGGATCATGCGGCTTTGGTGCCTTCTTCTCAGGTAAGTGGTGCGCGGAGTCCTGGCCTGAATCATGGGAGGCACTAGGTTTCACTAGGAACCTACTCCTGTTGGAGTTGTTTCCTATTTTGGTGTCGATTGAGTTATGGGGCTCATTGCTGCAGAATAGGAGGATTCGTTTCAACTGCGATAACATGGGCGTGGTGTTGGCGATCAATCGGCTGACAGCGTCATCCCCTCCGGTTGTCAGGGTTTTACGACAATAGGTTCTTAGCTGTTTGAGGTTTATTTTGATGATTTTTGCTGTTCATTTGCCGGGCACTGAGAATGACGTGGCTGATGCTCTTTCTCGGTTCCAATGGCAGAGGTTTCGGAACTTGGCTCCAGGAGCAGATCGGCAGGGGGCTTCCTGCCCCCGGGCCTTGTGGGAGATACCCGTGGGTGCATAGAGAACTGGATCTCTCAGTCTTTGTCCACCTCGACTTGGTCCGCCTATTCTGCGGTATGGGCAACTTGGAACGAAAGGCTAGGACAAGTCGGAGGTTGCAATTCAGTTGAGGAGTATTTGTTTTTGTTGTTGCAGTTTATGGCGGAAAAGGGAGGAGCAGGAGTTTCACCGGGGGTATTAGCAAAGAATTTATCAGCATTATCCTTCTGGTTTCAGTTGCATGGTTTGACGGATGTTACCAAGGACTTTAGAGTCAGGATGGCCATGAGGGGACTGCGGGCTCAGCGCAAGCATCCACGGGATTCCAGGCGCCCGGTCACGTTCAGTTTGTTGGGTTCCATACTGGGTTGCTTGCGGTCGGTATGCAGTTCTCATTATGAGGAGTGCTTGTTCGGGGCAGCATTTGCATTGGCTTTCTTTGGGGCATTTAGGATTAGTGAGTTGGTCAGCCCGAGTAAAACCAAATTAGGGGGTGTCATGTAGGGGGAGGTGGAGCAGTCACGGGATGCAGTTGACATTTATTTACGCAGGTCAAAGACGGATCGGTTAGGTGAGGGCCGGACGTTTACATTGTTTCCGGTACCGGGGTCACTAGCGTGCCCGGTCCGGGTTGTACAACGTTTCATGGAAATGCGCTCGGGAACAGCGGGTCCTTACTTACTATGTCATGCGGACAGAGTGCCACTGACCAGGTTTTAGTTCATAGCAGTGTTTAGGAAGGCCTTAGGACAGCTAGGTATGCCGGCAATGGAATATGCGTCACACTCCTTTAGGATAGGGGCAGCAACGGAGGCGGCCAGGTGGGGGTTAGATAACGATCAGAAAAAGAAGATAGGACGTTGGGAATCAGCTAGATTCCGGTCATACGTCAGGCCCCATTTAATCTAAAGAGATAGTTATAGCGTATGTTCAGGAGGGATGTTGGTTAGTGTTTTTTGGTGTTTTTGTTGTTACAGATAACCGCATCCATCCACGTTTAGTATGGATTCTGGGACACTCATACGTTGCTCGGGGTGCTCGGAGAGCCGCGGTGCGGCCGAACGGTCGTCAACTGGGTATTCCGAGAGCGACAGCAAGTGTCCGATGGATAGGGATCCCAGGAATGCTGTGGAACAAGGTGTTGTCAGAGGTCCAGAGGTTCGTTGCATTCGATAGAGCTCCGGATATCTTGGTTCTCCATGCCGGAGGCAATGATCTGGCTTCAAAAACAATGAGGCAGATTATGCAAGATATCAAATGTGACTTTATGAGGATTCGATCTACTTTTCCCCGCACAGTAGTGGTATGGTCGGAAATCATTGGGAGAAGTTGTTGGCGAATGGCACGGTCTGTTGATAAGGTCAACAGGGCCCGGAAGAAACTGAACAGGGAGGTGTCTCGCTTTGTGGTAAGGAATGGAGGGGTGGCAGTAAGGCACGAAGAGTTAGAGGAGGATACAGAAATGTTCTTGTGTCGGGATGGTGTGCATCTCAATGACATAGGCATTGACCTTTGGGCTCTAGCTTTAGAAGAAGGGATTCAGAGAGGCCTAATTTTGTGGGCGGCACAAGGGTAAGGTTTCACCCTTGCTGGCTGTTGGCGGGGCAAGGTTGCCGGAGGACGGTGGTTAGGTTTTGGAGGAGTTAACGCGTGTGAACTCCTCGCAGTAAAGAGATCGTGTGCAAAGAGTTTTTTATGGGCATGCAGCTGTCCCCGAGTCGGAGTATGCAGCTGGGGGCCGGTTCTTATAGCTGCATTCCCAATGTTCTTGTTTATAACCTCCGGTTTTCCTTGCTCCAATGTTACTGAATTTACCGTTATTTGGTACAAGTTATGTTTTATATTAAAATGTTGTAAGTTTAAAATTTGAATAAAATTGGGCTGCATTGGCCTTTATTCTCCATCGTCAATTGCAGTCCTGGTTTTTGATTAAACAAGGTGGGGTTTTGACTTAAGTTTTAATTAAGGGGACAGTAGTAGGAGATGCCATATCAAGCAGGGCCTGGATTAGGGAGTGAAGCGGACTCAGGAGGGCCCCCCATGATAGGGCTAGCCTCCTGTCCAGCAGAGCAGGGGTTAAGTTTTCAGGAGGGAGAGGGCTGAATAGGAGAGCCAGGCAGAGCTGCGGGGGAAGGAAGCTGAGTGTGGGTAGTGAGAGGAAAGGGAGGAGCTAGGTAGCGTGCAGGGAAGAAGGAAAGTGCCCACCCACCCTCCCCCTTTTCGGGTTTTGGGAAGTCAAGATTGTCGTCATTGCAGCTGTTGGAGGGGCAAGGTTGCTGGAGGACGGTGGTTAGGTTTTGGAGGAGTTCACGCGTGTGAACTCCTCGCAGTAAAGAGATCGTCTGCAAAGAGTTTTTTATGGGCATGCAGCTGTCCCCGAGTCGGAGTATGCGGCTGGGGGCCGGTTCTTATAGCTGCATTCCCAAGGTTCTTGTTTATAACCTCCGGTTTTCCTTGCTCCAATGTTACTGAATTTACTGTTATTTGGTACAAGTTATGTTTTATATTAAAATGTTGTAAGTTTAAAATTTGAATAAAATTGGGCTGCATTGGCCTTTATTCTCCTTCTTCAATTGCAGTCCTGGTTGTTGATTAAACAGGGTGGGGTTTTGACTTAAGTTTAAATTAAGGGGACAGTAGTAGGAGATGCCATATCATGCTTTTACCAGAATGTGTAGCCTCAATACTCCAGTCAATTTCTGGAAAGTTGAAGTCACCCATAACTATGACCTCATTTTTACTTGCAGCTTTTTCAATCTGCTGTAGTAATTGCAGTTCTGCAGCTTCATGAATATGTGGTGGCCTGTAGTAAGCAATTGGCAACATTTATTTCCACCATGAATATTTACCCAAACGGACTCCACATCTTCACAATCTTCATCTATCTCATCATTCAGGACATCTGTAAAAGAGTTCTTAAGAAAGAGACAAACTCAGTGGATACAATAAGATAGGATACATATAAGATGAGCCAAGCAGAAAGGGGGTGGGGGCAATATGCTGCCATCTATGGCACTCAAATGCTCTGCAGCGATATATGAATCAGATGCCCCTCAGTCAAGGACAGAGAGAGAGAAGAGAAAAGGTAGAGAGAAAAGAAAAGGTGAATCCCCATGGTGGTTGCTAGCTGGTTAGTGTCCTGGCTAGGTCACAGTCCCCCACAGGTCGTGAAAGTGCTGGAGGATGCTGCTGATTTCTCCACCACCACAAGGATGGTGTGACTCCCTCCCCCACAGATACAAGATGGTACATACTACATACGGGGATCATGTAGATCCTAGCATGGGTGAGCAGGACGATGGCACAGCCCCTTCTGTGTATAGACTGTGATTTTGTGGCCTGGTATGAAGTGTATGAAGTAGCCACAAAGCCATGTCCCAGGATCAGGGGATGTGGAGAGCCAGCTGGTGAGTTCACTGGTACCAGTTAAAGAGGGGCATCCTGGTTGGAAAATTAGGAAATCCCCATAGAACCCAATAAGAGAGCATTGCTCTAGCGAGTATTTCCAGAAGGACGTAGAAATCAAGTCGATGGTAAGGACATGAATGCAGACTTCCAGCTGGACCCTAGACACCAAGGAAGCATATGAAATGTGGTTGGTTGTTGTTTGTTTTTTTATCATCTCAATGCATATCTGTATTTGTGATGTTCAGTTGTATGTATGACAAGTTAGCTAGGAAAAATATACTGCAGTTTGTTGAAGGCACGTGATTATGCAGGGAAATTTCTAGGCTAAAATTCACCCAGGGCGAGGGTGTAAAAATTGCACCCCCACCTCCCACGGAGCCAGGTATAGGAGCTCACAGTATAGGTGGCTAGGCATAAGTGCTCCCAGTATAGCCAGGCATGGGTTCTCTCAGTCTAGCCAGGCATAGTTGCTCCCAGTATAACCAGGCATAGGTGTTCCCAGTATAGCCAGGCATTGGTGCTCCCAGTATAGCCAGGGATAGGTGCTCCCAGTATAGCCAGGCATAGGTACTCCCAGTATAACCAGGCAGGATCTCCCAGTATAGCCAGGCATAGGTGCTCCCAGTATAGCCAAGCATGGGCGCTGCCAGTATAGCCAGGCATAGGTGCTCCCATTAAAGC